>NW_028322105.1:295000-312500 GCF_057628025.1 Oncorhynchus mykiss
ATTGACTATAATATATATTGTTTTCTATATTCACCATAAATCACTTTGCGTTTGAAAATGAACCCAACAATAAATCACAAAGTAAAATGTATATTATTACATCATTCCCAGTGTCAGCAGATATGACCATGTTAAACTATATGAGCTAGACATTAAGGGAACGTACGTGAGCTCTTGAAGTCCTTCTTCTTGAGTTTCCTCCTGATCATGGTTCCTCTGGGGCTGGTGGGGTACATGTTCCTGGGCAGGGTGCTCATGTTGAGGGAGCTCAGACTGTAGGTACTCATAGAGGTAGGAGAGAAGGAGGAGCCTAGAGCTGTACCAGGAGGAGAGAGAGAGGAGAAGAGAGAGGGATTAGAAAAAAACAGGGATGGAGAAGAGAGAGGGATGGAGAAGAGAGAGGGATTAGAAAAAACAGGGATGGAGAAGAGAGAGGGATGGAGAAGAGAGAGGGATTAGAAAAAACAGGGATGGAGAAGAGAGGGATGGAGAAGAAAGAGGGATGGAGAAGAGAGAGGGATTAGAAAAAACAGGGATGGAGAAGAGAGAGGGATTGAGAAGAGAGAGGGATGGAGAAGAGAGAGGGATTAGAAAAAACAGGGATGGCGAAGAGAGAGGGATGGAGAAGAGAGAGGGATTAGAAAAAACAGGGATGGAGAAGAGAGAGGGATTAGAAAAAACAGGGATGGAGAAGAGAGAGGGATGGAGAAGAGAGAGGGATGGAGAAGAGAGAGGGATTAGAAAAAACAGGGATGGAGAAGAGAGAGGGATTGAGAAGAGAGAGGGATGGAGAAGAGAGGGATTAGAAAAAACAGGGATGGAGAAGAGAGAGGGATTAGAAAAAACAGGGACTGAGAAGAGAGAGGGATTAGAAAAAACAGGGATGGAGAAGAGAGAGGGATTGAGAAGAGAGAGGGATGGAGAAGAGAGGGATGGAGAAGAGAGAGGGATCGATAAGAGAGAGGGATTGAGAAGAGAGAGGGATGGAGAAGAGAGAGGGATGGAGAAGAGAGAGGGATGAGAAGAGAGAGGGATGAGAAGAGAGAGGGAGGAAGAAGAGAGAGGGATGGAGAAGAGAGAGGGATGAGAAGAGAGAGGGATGGAGAAGAGAGAGGGATGGAGAAGAGAGAGGGATGAGAAGAGAGAGGGATGAGAAGAGAGAGGGATTGAGAAGAGAGAGGGATGGAGAAGAGAGAGGGAGGAGAAGAGAGAGGGATGGAGAAGAGAGAGGGATGGAGAAGAGAGGGATGGAGAAGAGAGGGATGGAGAAGAGAGGGATGAGAAAATAGAGGGATGGAGAAGAGAGGGATGGAGAAGAGAGAGGGATGGAGAAGAGAGGGGGATGGAGAAGAGAGAGGGATGGAGAAGAGAGAGGGATGAGAAGAGAGAGGGATTGAGAAGAGAGGGATGGAGAAGAGAGAGGGATGGAGGAGAGAGAGGGATGGAAAAGAGAGAGGGATGAGAAGAGAGAGGGATGGAAAAGAGAGAGGGATGATAAGAGAGAGGGATGAGAAGAGAGAGGAATGAAGAAGAGAGAGGGATGGAGAAGAGAGAGGGATGAGAAGAGAGAGGGATGAAGAAGAGAGAGGGATGGAGAAGAGAGAGGGATGAGAAGAGAGAGGGATGGAGAAGAGAGAGGAATGGAGAAGAGAGAGGGATGAGAAGAGAGAGGGATGAGAAGAGAGAGGGATGAGAAGAGAGAGGGATGGAGAAGAGAGAGGGATGAGAAGAGAGAGGGATGGAGAAGAGAGAGGGATTGAGAAGAGAGAGGGATGGAGAAGAGAGAGGGATGAAGAAGAGAGAGGGATGAAGAAGAGAGAGGGATGGAGAAGAGAGAGGGATGGAGAAGAGAGAGGGATGGAGAAGAGAGAGGGAGGAGAAGAGAGAGGGATGGAGAAGAGAGAGGGATGAAGAAGAGAGAGGGATGAAGAAGAGAGAGGGATGAAGAAGAGAGGGATGGAGAAGAGAGAGGGATGGAGAAGAGAGGGATGAGAAAATAGAGGGATGGAGAAGAGAGGGATGGAGAAGAGAGACTAACATACTATAACCTCAAATAGATGAACCTCATCCATATTGTCTCTGTCCCCTCTAATACTGAGTCTATATTGTCTCTGTCCCCTCTAATACTGAGTCTATATTGTCTCTGTCCCCTCTAATACTGAGTCTATATTGTCTCTGTCCCCTCTAATACTGAGTCTATATTGTCTCTGTCCCCTCTAATACTGAATCTATATTGTCTCTGTCCCCTCTAATACTGAGTCTATATTGTCTCTGTCCCCTCTAATACTGAGTCTATATTGTCTCTGTCCTCTCTAATACTGAGTCTATATTGTCTCTGTCCCCTCTAATACTGAGTCTATATTGTCTCTGTCCCCTCTAATACTGAGTCTATATTGTCTCTGTCCCCTCTAATACTGAATCTATATTGTCTCTGTCCCCTCTAATACTGAGTCTATATTGTCTCTGTCCCCTCTAATACTGAGTCTATATTGTCTCTGTCCCCTCTAATACTGAATCTATATTGTCTCTGTCCCCTCTAATACTGAGTCTATATTGTCTCTGTCCCCTCTAATACTGAGTCTATATTGTCTCTGTCCCCTCTAATACTGAATCTATATTGTCTCTGTCCCCTCTAATACTGAGTCTATATTGTCTCTGTCCCCTCTAATACTGAGTCTATATTGTCTCTGTCCCCTCTAATACTGAATCTATATTGTCTCTGTCCCCTCTAATACTGAGTCTATATTGTCTCTGTCCCCTCTAATACTGAGTCTATATTGTCTCTGTCCTCTCTAATACTGAGTCTATATTGTCTCTGTCCCCTCTAATACTGAGTCTATATTGTCTCTGTCCTCTCTAATACTGAGTCTATATTGTCTCTGTCCCCTCTAATACTGAGTCTATATTGTCTCTGTCCCCTCTAATACTGAGTCTATATTGTCTCTGTCCCCTCTAATACTGAGTCTATATTGTCTCTGTCCCCTCTAATACTGAATCTATATTGTCTCTGTCCCCTCTAATACTGAGTCTATATTGTCTCTGTCCCCTCTAATACTGAGTCTATATTGTCTCTGTCCTCTCTAATACTGAGTCTATATTTTCTCTGTCCCCTCTAATACTGAGTCTATATTGTCTCTGTCCCCTCTAATACTGAGTCTATATTGTCTCTGTCCCCTCTAATACTGAATCTATATTGTCTCTGTCCCCTCTAATACTGAGTCTATATTGTCTCTGTCCCCTCTAATACTGAGTCTATATTGTCTCTGTCCCCTCTAATACTGAATCTATATTGTCTCTGTCCCCTCTAATACTGAGTCTATATTGTCTCTGTCCCCTCTAATACTGAGTCTATATTGTCTCTGTCCCCTCTAATACTGAATCTATATTGTCTCTGTCCCCTCTAATACTGAGTCTATATTGTCTCTGTCCCCTCTAATACTGAATCTATATGGTCTCTGTCCCCTCTAATACTGAGTCTATATTGTCTCTGTCCCCTCTAATACTGAGTCTATATTGTCTCTGTCCCCTCTAATACTGAGTCTATATTGTCTCTGTCCCCTCTAATACTGAGTCTATATTGTCTCTGTCCCCTCTAATACTGAATCTATATTGTCTCTGTCCCCTCTAATACTGAGTCTATATTGTCTCTGTCCCCTCTAATACTGAGTCTATATTGTCTCTGTCCTCTCTAATACTGAGTCTATATTGTCTCTGTCCCCTCTAATACTGAGTCTATATTGTCTCTGTCCCCTCTAATACTGAGTCTATATTGTCTCTGTCCCCTCTAATACTGAATCTATATTGTCTCTGTCCCCTCTAATACTGAGTCTATATTGTCTCTGTCCCCTCTAATACTGAGTCTATATTGTCTCTGTCCTCTCTAATACTGAGTCTATATTGTCTCTGTCCCCTCTAATACTGAGTCTATATTGTCTCTGTCCCCTCTAATACTGAGTCTATATTGTCTCTGTCCCCTCTAATACTGAATCTATATTGTCTCTGTCCCCTCTAATACTGAGTCTATATTGTCTCTGTCCCCTCTAATACTGAGTCTATATTGTCTCTGTCCCCTCTAATACTGAATCTATATTGTCTCTGTCCCCTCTAATACTGAGTCTATATTGTCTCTGTCCCCTCTAATACTGAGTCTATATTGTCTCTGTCCCCTCTAATACTGAATCTATATTGTCTCTGTCCCCTCTAATACTGAGTCTATATTGTCTCTGTCCCCTCTAATACTGAGTCTATATTGTCTCTGTCCCCTCTAATACTGAATCTATATTGTCTCTGTCCCCTCTAATACTGAGTCTATATTGTCTCTGTCCCCTCTAATACTGAGTCTATATTGTCTCTGTCCTCTCTAATACTGAGTCTATATTGTCTCTGTCCCCTCTAATACTGAGTCTATATTGTCTCTGTCCTCTCTAATACTGAGTCTATATTGTCTCTGTCCCCTCTAATACTGAGTCTATATTGTCTCTGTCCCCTCTAATACTGAGTCTATATTGTCTCTGTCCCCTCTAATACTGAGTCTATATTGTCTCTGTCCCCTCTAATACTGAATCTATATTGTCTCTGTCCCCTCTAATACTGAGTCTATATTGTCTCTGTCCCCTCTAATACTGAGTCTATATTGTCTCTGTCCTCTCTAATACTGAGTCTATATTTTCTCTGTCCCCTCTAATACTGAGTCTATATTGTCTCTGTCCCCTCTAATACTGAGTCTATATTGTCTCTGTCCCCTCTAATACTGAATCTATATTGTCTCTGTCCCCTCTAATACTGAGTCTATATTGTCTCTGTCCCCTCTAATACTGAGTCTATATTGTCTCTGTCCCCTCTAATACTGAATCTATATTGTCTCTGTCCCCTCTAATACTGAGTCTATATTGTCTCTGTCCCCTCTAATACTGAGTCTATATTGTCTCTGTCCCCTCTAATACTGAATCTATATTGTCTCTGTCCCCTCTAATACTGAGTCTATATTGTCTCTGTCCCCTCTAATACTGAATCTATATTGTCTCTGTCCCCTCTAATACTGAGTCTATATTGTCTCTGTCCCCTCTAATACTGAGTCTATATTGTCTCTGTCCCCTCTAATACTGAGTCTATATTGTCTCTGTCCCCTCTAATACTGAGTCTATATTGTCTCTGTCCCCTCTAATACTGAATCTATATTGTCTCTGTCCCCTCTAATACTGAGTCTATATTGTCTCTGTCCCCTCTAATACTGAGTCTATATTGTCTCTGTCCTCTCTAATACTGAGTCTATATTGTCTCTGTCCCCTCTAATACTGAGTCTATATTGTCTCTGTCCCCTCTAATACTGAGTCTATATTGTCTCTGTCCCCTCTAATACTGAATCTATATTGTCTCTGTCCCCTCTAATACTGAGTCTATATTGTCTCTGTCCCCTCTAATACTGAATCTATATTGTCTCTGTCCCCTCTAATACTGAGTCTATATTGTCTCTGTCCCCTCTAATACTGAGTCTATATTGTCTCTGTCCCCTCTAATACTGAATCTATATTGTCTCAGTCCCCTCTAATACTGAGTCTATATTGTCTCTGTCCCCTCTAATACTGAATCTATATTGTCTCTGTCCCCTCTAATACTGAGTCTATATTGTCTCTGTCCCCTCTAATACTGAATCTATATTGTCTCAGTCCCCTCTAATACTGAATCTATATTGTCTCTGTCCCCTCTAATACTGAGTCTATATTGTCTCTGTCCCCTCTAATACTGAGTCTATATTGTCTCTGTCCCCTCTAATACTGAATCTATATTGTCTCTGTCCCCTCTAATACTGAGTCTATATTGTCTCTGTCCCCTCTAATACTGAGTCTATATTGTCTCTGTCCCCTCTAATACTGAATCTATATTGTCTCTGTCCCTCCATCAGTCCCCTCTAATACTGAATCTATATTGTCTCAGTCCCCTCTAATACTGAATCTATATTGTCACAGTCCCCTCTAATACTGAATCTATATTGTCTCTGTCCCCTCTAATACTGAATCTATATTGTCTCTGTCCCCTCTAATACTGAGTCTATATTGTCTCTGTCCCCTCTAATACTGAGTCTATATTGTCTCTGTCCCCTCTAATACTGAATCTATATTGTCTCTGTCCCCTCTAATACTGAGTCTATATTGTCTCTGTCCCCTCTAATACTGAGTCTATATTGTCTCTGTCCCCTCTAATACTGAGTCTATATTGTCTCTGTCCCCTCTAATACTGAATCTATATTGTCTCTGTCCCCTCTAATACTGAATCTATATTGTCTCTGTCCCCTCTAATACTGAATCTATATTGTCTCTGTCCCCTCTAATACTGAGTCTATATTGTCCCTGTCCCTCCACCAGTCCCCTCTAATACTGAATCTATATTGTCTCTGTCCCCTCTAATACTGAATCTATATTGTCTCTGTCCCCTCTAATACTGAATCTATATTGTCTCTGTCCCCTCTAATACTGAATCTATATTGTCTCTGTCCCCTCTAATACTGAGTCTATATTGTCCCTGTCCCTCCACCAGTCCCCTCTAATACTGAATCTATATTGTCTCCGTCCCCTCTAATACTGAATCTATATTGTCTCTGTCCCCTCTAATACTGAATCTATATTGTCTCTGTCCCCTCTAATACTGAATCTATATTGTCTCAGTCCCCTCTAATACTGAGTCTATATTGTCTCTGTCCCCTCTAATACTGAATCTATATTGTCTCTGTCCCCTCTAATACTGAGTCTATATTGTCTCTGTCCCTTCTAATACTGAATCTATATTGTCTCAGTCCCCTCTAATACTGAATCTATATTGTCTCTGTCCCCTCTAATACTGAGTCTATATTGTCTCTGTCCCCTCTAATACTGAGTCTATATTGTCTCTGTCCCCTCTAATACTGAGTCTATATTGTCTCTGTCCCCTCTAATACTGAGTCTATATTGTCTCTGTCCCCTCTAATACTGAGTCTATATTGTCTCTGTCCCCTCTAATACTGAATCTATATTGTCTCTGTCCCTCCATCAGTCCCCTCTAAAACTGAATCTATATTGTCTCTGTCCCCTCTAATACTGAATCTATATTGTCTCTGTCCCCTCTAATACTGAGTCTATATTGTCTCTGTCCCCTCTAATACTGAATCTATATTGTCTCTGTCCCCTCTAATACTGAGTCTATATTGTCTCTGTCCCCTCTAATACTGAATCTATATTGTCTCTGTCCCCTCTAATACTGAGTCTATATTGTCTCTGTCCCCTCTAATACTGAGTCTATATTGTCTCTGTCCCCTCTAATACTGAGTCTATATTGTCTCTGTCCCCTCTAATACTGAATCTATATTGTCTCTGTCCCCTCTAATACTGAATCTATATTGTCTCTGTCCCCTCTAATACTGAATCTATATTGTCTCTGTCCCCTCTAATACTGAATCTATATTGTCTCTGTCCCCTCTAATACTGAGTCTATATTGTCTCTGTCCCCTCTAATACTGAATCTATATTGTCTCTGTCCCCTCTAATACTGAGTCTATATTGTCTCTGTCCCCTCTAATACTGAGTCTATATTGTCTCTGTCCCCTCTAATACTGAGTCTATATTGTCTCTGTCCCCTCTAATACTGAATCTATATTGTCTCTGTCCCCTCTAATACTGAATCTATATTGTCTCTGTCCCCTCTAATACTGAATCTATATTGTCTCTGTCCCCTCTAATACTGAGTCTATATTGTCCCTGTCCCTCCACCAGTCCCCTCTAATACTGAATCTATATTGTCTCTGTCCCCTCTAATACTGAATCTATATTGTCTCTGTCCCCTCTAATACTGAATCTATATTGTCTCTGTCCCCTCTAATACTGAATCTATATTGTCTCTGTCCCCTCTAATACTGAGTCTATATTGTCCCTGTCCCTCCACCAGTCCCCTCTAATACTGAATCTATATTGTCTCCGTCCCCTCTAATACTGAATCTATATTGTCTCTGTCCCCTCTAATACTGAATCTATATTGTCTCTGTCCCCTCTAATACTGAATCTATATTGTCTCAGTCCCCTCTAATACTGAGTCTATATTGTCTCTGTCCCCTCTAATACTGAATCTATATTGTCTCTGTCCCCTCTAATACTGAGTCTATATTGTCTCTGTCCCTTCTAATACTGAATCTATATTGTCTCAGTCCCCTCTAATACTGAATCTATATTGTCTCTGTCCCCTCTAATACTGAGTCTATATTGTCTCTGTCCCCTCTAATACTGAGTCTATATTGTCTCTGTCCCCTCTAATACTGAGTCTATATTGTCTCTGTCCCCTCTAATACTGAGTCTATATTGTCTCTGTCCCCTCTAATACTGAGTCTATATTGTCTCTGTCCCCTCTAATACTGAATCTATATTGTCTCTGTCCCTCCATCAGTCCCCTCTAAAACTGAATCTATATTGTCTCTGTCCCCTCTAATACTGAATCTATATTGTCTCTGTCCCCTCTAATACTGAGTCTATATTGTCTCTGTCCCCTCTAATACTGAATCTATATTGTCTCTGTCCCCTCTAATACTGAGTCTATATTGTCTCTGTCCCCTCTAATACTGAATCTATATTGTCTCTGTCCCCTCTAATACTGAGTCTATATTGTCTCTGTCCCCTCTAATACTGAGTCTATATTGTCTCTGTCCCCTCTAATACTGAATCTATATTGTCTCAGTCCCCTCTAATACTGAGTCTATATTGTCTCTGTCCCCTCTAATACTGAATCTATATTGTCTCTGTCCCCTCTAATACTGAGTCTATATTGTCTCTGTCCCCTCTAATACTGAATCTATATTGTCTCAGTCCCCTCTAATACTGAATCTATATTGTCTCTGTCCCCTCTAATACTGAGTCTATATTGTCTCTGTCCCCTCTAATACTGAGTCTATATTGTCTCTGTCCCCTCTAATACTGAATCTATATTGTCTCTGTCCCCTCTAATACTGAGTCTATATTGTCTCTGTCCCCTCTAATACTGAGTCTATATTGTCTCTGTCCCCTCTAATACTGAATCTATATTGTCTCTGTCCCTCCATCAGTCCCCTCTAATACTGAATCTATATTGTCTCAGTCCCCTCTAATACTGAATCTATATTGTCACAGTCCCCTCTAATACTGAATCTATATTGTCTCTGTCCCCTCTAATACTGAATCTATATTGTCTCTGTCCCCTCTAATACTGAGTCTATATTGTCTCTGTCCCCTCTAATACTGAGTCTATATTGTCTCTGTCCCCTCTAATACTGAATCTATATTGTCTCTGTCCCCTCTAATACTGAGTCTATATTGTCTCTGTCCCCTCTAATACTGAGTCTATATTGTCTCTGTCCCCTCTAATACTGAGTCTATATTGTCTCTGTCCCCTCTAATACTGAATCTATATTGTCTCTGTCCCCTCTAATACTGAATCTATATTGTCTCTGTCCCCTCTAATACTGAATCTATATTGTCTCTGTCCCCTCTAATACTGAGTCTATATTGTCCCTGTCCCTCCACCAGTCCCCTCTAATACTGAATCTATATTGTCTCTGTCCCCTCTAATACTGAATCTATATTGTCTCTGTCCCCTCTAATACTGAATCTATATTGTCTCTGTCCCCTCTAATACTGAATCTATATTGTCTCTGTCCCCTCTAATACTGAGTCTATATTGTCCCTGTCCCTCCACCAGTCCCCTCTAATACTGAATCTATATTGTCTCCGTCCCCTCTAATACTGAATCTATATTGTCTCTGTCCCCTCTAATACTGAATCTATATTGTCTCTGTCCCCTCTAATACTGAATCTATATTGTCTCAGTCCCCTCTAATACTGAGTCTATATTGTCTCTGTCCCCTCTAATACTGAATCTATATTGTCTCTGTCCCCTCTAATACTGAGTCTATATTGTCTCTGTCCCTTCTAATACTGAATCTATATTGTCTCAGTCCCCTCTAATACTGAATCTATATTGTCTCTGTCCCCTCTAATACTGAGTCTATATTGTCTCTGTCCCCTCTAATACTGAGTCTATATTGTCTCTGTCCCCTCTAATACTGAGTCTATATTGTCTCTGTCCCCTCTAATACTGAGTCTATATTGTCTCTGTCCCCTCTAATACTGAGTCTATATTGTCTCTGTCCCCTCTAATACTGAATCTATATTGTCTCTGTCCCTCCATCAGTCCCCTCTAAAACTGAATCTATATTGTCTCTGTCCCCTCTAATACTGAATCTATATTGTCTCTGTCCCCTCTAATACTGAATCTATATTGTCTCTGTCCCCTCTAATACTGAATCTATATTGTCACAGTCCCCTCTAATACTGAATCTATATTGTCTCTGTCCCCTCTAATACTGAGTCTATATTGTCTCTGTCCCCTCTAATACTGAGTCTATATTGTCTCTGTCCCCTCTAATACTGAGTCTATATTGTCTCAGTCCCCTCTAATACTGAATCTATATTGTCACAGTCCCCTCTAATACTGAATCTATATTGTCTCTGTCCCCTCTAATACTGAATCTATATTGTCTCTGTCCCCTCTAATACTGAGTCTATATTGTCTCTGTCCCCTCTAATACTGAGTCTATATTGTCTCTGTCCCCTCTAATACTGAATCTATATTGTCTCTGTCCCCTCTAATACTGAGTCTATATTGTCTCTGTCCCCTCTAATACTGAGTCTATATTGTCTCTGTCCCCTCTAATACTGAGTCTATATTGTCTCTGTCCCCTCTAATACTGAATCGATATTGTCTCTGTCCCCTCTAATACTGAATCTATATTGTCTCTGTCCCCTCTAATACTGAATCTATATTGTCTCTGTCCCCTCTAATACTGAGTCTATATTGTCCCTGTCCCTCCACCAGTCCCCTCTAATACTGAATCTTTATTGTCTCTGTCCCCTCTAATACTGAATCTATATTGTCTCCGTCCCCTCTAATACTGAATCTATATTGTCTCTGTCCCCTCTAATACTGAGTCTATATTGTCTCTGTCCCCTCTAATACTGAGTCTATATTGTCCCTGTCCCTCCACCAGTCCCCTCTAATACTGAATCTATATTGTCTCTGTCCCCTCTAATACTGAATCTATATTGTCTCTGTCCCCTCTAATACTGAATCTATATTGTCTCTGTCCCCTCTAATACTGAGTCTATATTGTCTCTGTCCCTCCACCAGTCCCCTCTAATACTGAATCTATATTGTCTCTGTCCCCTCTAATACTGAGTCTATATTGTCTCTGTCCCTCCACCAGTCCCCTCTAATACTGAATCTATATTGTCTCTGTCCCCTCTAATACTGAGTCTATATTGTCTCTGTCCCCTCTAATACTGAATCTATATTGTCTCTGTCCCCTCTAATACTGAGTCTATATTGTCTCTGTCCCTCCACCAGTCCCCTCTAATACTGAATCTATATTGTCTCTGTCCCCTCTAATACTGAGTCTATATTGTCTCTGTCCCCTCTAATACTGAATCTATATTGTCTCTGTCCCCTCTAATACTGAATCTATATTGTCTCTGTCCCCTCTAATACTGAGTCTATATTGTCCCTGTCCCTCCACCAGTCCCCTCTAATACTGAATCTTTATTGTCTCTGTCCCCTCTAATACTGAATCTATATTGTCTCCGTCCCCTCTAATACTGAATCTATATTGTCTCTGTCCCCTCTAATACTGAGTCTATATTGTCTCTGTCCCCTCTAATACTGAGTCTATATTGTCCCTGTCCCTCCACCAGTCCCCTCTAATACTGAATCTATATTGTCTCTGTCCCCTCTAATACTGAATCTATATTGTCTCTGTCCCCTCTAATACTGAATCTATATTGTCTCTGTCCCCTCTAATACTGAGTCTATATTGTCTCTGTCCCTCCACCAGTCCCCTCTAATACTGAATCTATATTGTCTCTGTCCCCTCTAATACTGAGTCTATATTGTCTCTGTCCCTCCACCAGTCCCCTCTAATACTGAATCTATATTGTCTCTGTCCCCTCTAATACTGAGTCTATATTGTCTCTGTCCCCTCTAATACTGAATCTATATTGTCTCTGTCCCCTCTAATACTGAGTCTATATTGTCTCTGTCCCTCCACCAGTCCCCTCTAATACTGAATCTATATTGTCTCTGTCCCCTCTAATACTGAGTCTATATTGTCTCTGTCCCTCCACCAGTCCCCTCTAATACTGAATCTATATTGTCTCTGTCCCCTCTAATACTGAGTCTATATTGTCTCTGTCCCTCCACCAGTCCCCTCTAATACTGAATCTTTATTGTCTCTGTCCCCTCTAATACTGAATCTATATTGTCTCCGTCCCCTCTAATACTGAATCTATATTGTCTCTGTCCCCTCTAATACTGAATCTATATTGTCTCTGTCCCCTCTAATACTGAGTCTATATTGTCCCTGTCCCTCCACCAGTCCCCTCTAATACTGAATCTATATTGTCTCTGTCCCCTCTAATACTGAATCTATATTGTCTCTGTCCCCTCTAATACTGAATCTATATTGTCTCCGTCCCCTCTAATACTGAATCTATATTGTCTCTGTCCCCTCTAATACTGAGTCTATATTGTCTCTGTCCCCTCTAATACTGAGTCTATATTGTCCCTGTCCCTCCACCAGTCCCCTCTAATACTGAATCTATATTGTCTCTGTCCCCTCTAATACTGAATCTATATTGTCTCTGTCCCCTCTAATACTGAATCTATATTGTCTCTGTCCCCTCTAATACTGAGTCTATATTGTCTCTGTCCCTCCACCAGTCCCCTCTAATACTGAATCTATATTGTCTCTGTCCCCTCTAATACTGAGTCTATATTGTCTCTGTCCCTCCACCAGTCCCCTCTAATACTGAATCTATATTGTCTCTGTCCCCTCTAATACTGAGTCTATATTGTCTCTGTCCCCTCTAATACTGAATCTATATTGTCTCTGTCCCCTCTAATACTGAGTCTATATTGTCTCTGTCCCTCCACCAGTCCCCTCTAATACTGAATCTATATTGTCTCTGTCCCCTCTAATACTGAGTCTATATTGTCTCTGTCCCTCCACCAGTCCCCTCTAATACTGAATCTATATTGTCTCTGTCCCCTCTAATACTGAGTCTATATTGTCTCTGTCCCTCCACCAGTCCCCTCTAATACTGAATCTATATTGTCTCTGTCCCCTCTAATACTGAGTCTATATTGTCTCTGTCCCTCCACCAGTCCCCTCTAATACTGAATCTTTATTGTCTCTGTCCCCTCTAATACTGAATCTATATTGTCTCCGTCCCCTCTAATACTGAATCTATATTGTCTCTGTCCCCTCTAATACTGAGTCTATATTGTCTCTGTCCCCTCTAATACTGAATCTATATTGTCTCTGTCCCCTCTAATACTGAATCTATATTGTCTCTGTCCCCTCTAATACTGAATCTATATTGTCTCTGTCCCCTCTAATACTGAGTCTATATTGTCTCTGTCCCTCCACCAGTCCCCTCTAATACTGAATCTATATTGTCTCTGTCCCTCCACCAGTCCCCTCTAATACTGAATCTATATTGTCTCTGTCCCCTCTAATACTGAATCTATATTGTCTCTGTCCCCTCTAATACTGAATCTATATTGTCTCTGTCCCCTCTAATACTGAGTCTATATTGTCTCTGTCCCTCCACCAGTCCCCTCTAATACTGAATCTATATTGTCTCTGTCCCTCCACCAGTCCCCTCTAATACTGAATCTATATTGTCTCTGTCCCCTCTAATACTGAATCTATATTGTCTCTGTCCCCTCTAATACTGAATCTATATTGTCTCTGTCCCCTCTAATACTGAATCTATATTGTCTCTGTCCCCTCTAATACTGAGTCTATATTGTCTCTGTCCCCTCTAATACTGAGTCTATATTGTCTCTGTCCCCTCTAATACTGAATCTATATTGTCTCTGTCCCCTCTAATACTGAGTCTATATTGTCTCTGTCCCTCCACCAGTCCCCTCTAATACTGAATCTTTATTGTCTCTGTCCCCTCTAATACTGAATCTATATTGTCTCCGTCCCCTCTAATACTGAATCTATATTGTCTCTGTCCCCTCTAATACTGAGTCTATATTGTCTCTGTCCCCTCTAATACTGAATCTATATTGTCTCTGTCCCCTCTAATACTGAATCTATATTGTCTCTGTCCCCTCTAATACTGAATCTATATTGTCTCTGTCCCCTCTAATACTGAGTCTATATTGTCTCTGTCCCTCCACCAGTCCCCTCTAATACTGAATCTATATTGTCTCTGTCCCTCCACCAGTCCCCTCTAATACTGAATCTATATTGTCTCTGTCCCCTCTAATACTGAATCTATATTGTCTCTGTCCCCTCTAATACTGAATCTATATTGTCTCTGTCCCCTCTAATACTGAGTCTATATTGTCTCTGTCCCTCCACCAGTCCCCTCTAATACTGAATCTATATTGTCTCTGTCCCTCCACCAGTCCCCTCTAATACTGAATCTATATTGTCTCTGTCCCCTCTAATACTGAATCTATATTGTCTCTGTCCCCTCTAATACTGAATCTATATTGTCTCTGTCCCCTCTAATACTGAATCTATATTGTCTCTGTCCCCTCTAATACTGAGTCTATATTGTCTCTGTCCCCTCTAATACTGAGTCTATATTGTCTCTGTCCCCTCTAATACTGAATCTATATTGTCTCTGTCCCCTCTAATACTGAATCTATATTGTCTCTGTCCCCTCTAATACTGAATCTATATTGTCTCTGTCCCCTCTAATACTGAATCTATATTGTCTCAGTCCCCTCTAATACTGAGTCTATATTGTCTCTGTCCCCTCTAATACTGAGTCTATATTGTCTCTGTCCCCTCTAATACTGAGTCTATATTGTCTCTGTCCCCTCTAATACTGAATCTATATTGTCTCTGTCCCCTCTAATACTGAATCTATATTGTCTCTGTCCCCTCTAATACTGAGTCTATATTGTCTCTGTCCCCTCTAATACTGAATCTATATTGTCTCTGTCCCCTCTAATACTGAGTCTATATTGTCTCTGTCCCCTCTAATACTGAATCTATATTGTCTCTGTCCCCTCTAATACTGAATCTATATTGTCTCTGTCCCCTCTAATACTGAGTCTATATTGTCTCTGTCCCCTCTAATACTGAATCTATATTGTCTCTGTCCCCTCTAATACTGAGTCTATATTGTCTCTGTCCCCTCTAATACTGAATCTATATTGTGTGTGTGTAACAATAACCCGGTCATCTCTTAGACTATCTACTGATGGTAGAGTCAGATGCTGAGTCCCACAGCTGAGCAGTAAAACAACATGAGACTAGAGAGTAGAGACTAGAGAAGAGAATAGAGAAGAACAACAGGAGACTAGAGTCGAGACTAGAGAAGAGACTAGAGAAGAGAATAGAGAAGAACAACAGGAGAGTAGAGTAGAGACTAGAGAAGAACAACAGGAGACTAATGGTGGTATAATGGGTCAGGAAGGCTATAGTGCTGATGGTAGAGTCAGATGCTGAGTCACACAGCTGAGCAGTAAAACAACATGAGACTAGAGAAGAACAACAGGAGACTAATGGTGGTATAATGGGTCAGGAAGGCTATAGTGCTGATGGTAGAGTCAGATGCTGAGTCACACAGCTGAGCAGTAAAACAACATGAGACTAGAGAAGAACAACAGGAGACTAATGGTGGTATAATGGGTCAGGAAGGCTATAGTGCTGATGGTAGAGTCAGATGCTGAGTCCCACAGCTGAGCAGTAAAACAACATGAGACTAGAGAAGAACAACAGGAGACTAATGGTGGTATAATGGGTCAGGAAGGCTATAGTGCTGATGGTAGAGTCAGATGCTGAGTCCCACAGCTGAGCAGTAAAACAAACCACTGCTACCGTCTAGTGACGGTTCCTGTGACGTCGACGGGAGAGACCACCGCTGTGACTGAGAGCAGCACTACAACACTACAGCTGGCCTCCTGCTGTCTGACATACACACACTACGACAAGCATGTTATCTCTACAAACTGATTGGAGGAACTCTCTCGTCGCCACGGGAACCCGAATGAAAACACAACTCAATTTAAACCTCAATCTCCACATCAACCACTGGCCCAGCAACCGCTGGTTGCTATAGCAACCACAATCGCAATCACAGCCCCTGTCACCAAAATAGGCTTGACATCAAAACCCAGGGGGAGGGGTTATAAACCCAGGGGGAGGGGTTATAAACCCAGGGGAGGTGTTACAAACCCAGGGGGAGGTGTTATGAACCATGGGGGAGGTGTTATAAACCCAGGGGGAGGAGTTATAAACACAGGGGGAGGGGTTATAAACCCAGGGGGAGGAGTTATAAACACAGGGGGAGGGGTTATAAACCCAGGGGGAGGTGTTATAAACCTAGGGAGGTGTTACAAACCCAGGGGGAGGTGTTATAAATCATGGGGGAGGTGTTATAAACCCAGGGGGAGGTGTTATGAACCCAGGGGGAGGTGTTATAAACCATGGGGAGGAGGTGTTATAAACCCAGGGGGAGGTGTTATACACCCAGGGGGGGGGGGTGTTATAAACCCAGGGGGGGTGTTATAAACCCAGGGGGGGTGGTGTTATAAACCCAGGGGGGGGGGGGTGTTATAAACCCAGGGGGAGGGATTATAAACCCAGGGGGAGGTGTTACGAACCCAGGGGGAGGTGTTATAAACCATGGGGGAGGTGTTATAAACCCAGGGGGGGTGTTACGAACCCAGGGGGAGGTGTTATGAACCCAGGGAGAGGTGTTATAAACCATGGGGGAGGTGTTATAAACCCAGGGGGGTGTTACGAACCCAGGGGGAGGTGTTATGAACCCAGGGGGAGGTGTTATAAACCATGGGGGAGGTGTTATAAACCCAAAGGGAGGTGTTATAAACCCAGGGGGGGGGGGGGGGGTGTTATAAACCCAGGGGGAGGGATTATAAACCCAAGGGGAGGTGTTATAAACCCAAGGGGAGGGATTATAAACCCAGGGGGAGGTGTTACGAACCCAGGGGGAGGTGTTATGAACCCAGGGGGAGGTGTTATACACCCAGGGGGGGTGTTACGAACCCAGGGGGAGGTGTTATGAACCCAGGGGGAGGTGTTATGAACCCAGGGGGAGGTGTTATACACCCAGGGGGGGTGTTACGAACCCAGGGGGAGGTGTTATGAACAAAGGGGGAGGTGTTATAAACCCAGGGGGAGGTGTTATAAACCCAGGGGAAGTGTTACGAACCCAGGGGGAGGTGTTATGAACCCAGGGGGAGGTGTTATAAACCATGGGGGAGGTGTTATAAACCCAGGGGGGGTGTTACGAACCCAGGGGGAGGTGTTATGAACCCAGGGGGAGGTGTTATAAACCATGGGGGAGGTGTTACAAACCCAAAGGGAGGTGTTATAAACCCAGGGGGGGGGTGTTATAAACCCAGGGGGAGGGATTATAAACCCAAGGGGAGGGGTTATAAACACAGGGGGAGGTGTTATAAACCC
>NW_028322105.1:317500-322500 GCF_057628025.1 Oncorhynchus mykiss
AACAAGAGGACTAGGAGGAGTAGGACATAGAAGACCAGAGAAACAAGAGGACTAGGAGGAGAAAGACATAGAAGACCAGAGAAACAAGAGGAATAGGAGGAGAAAGACATAGAAGACCAGAGAAACAAGAGGACTAGGAGGAGTAGGACATAGAAGACCAGAGAAACAAGAGGACTAGGAGGAGAAAGACATAGAAGACCAGAGAAACAAGAGGACTAGGAGGAGAAAGACATAGAAGACCAGAGAAACAAGAGGAATAGGAGGAGAAAGACATAGAAGACCAGAGAAACAAGAGGACTAGGAGGAGAAAGACATAGAAGACCAGAGAAACAAGAGGACTAGGAGGAGAAAGACATAGAAGACCAGAGAAACAAGAGGACTAGGAGGAGAAAGACATAGAAGACCAGAGAAACAAGAGGACTAGGAGGAGAAAGACATAGAAGACCAGAGAAACAAGAGGACTAGGAGGAGAAAGACATAGAAGACCAGAGAAACAAGAGGACTAGGAGGAGAAAGACATAGAAGACCAGAGAAACAAGAGGACTAGGAGGAGAAAGACATAGAAGACCAGAGAAACAAGAGGACTAGGAGGAGAAAGACATAGAAGACCAGAGAAACAAGAGGACTAGGAGGAGAAAGACATAGAAGACCAGAGAAACAAGAGGACTAGGAGGAGAAAGACATAGAAGACCAGAGAAACAAGAGGACTAGGAGGAGTAGGACATAGAAGACCAGAGAAAGAAGAGGACTAGGAGGAGTAGGACATAGAAGACCAGAGAAACAAGAAGACTAGGAGGAGTAGGACATAGAAGACCAGAGAAACAAGAGGACTAGGAGGAGTAGGACATAGAAGACCAGAGAAACAAGAGGACTAGGAGGAGTAGGACATAGAAGACCAGAGAAACAAGAGGACTAGGAGGAGAAAGACATAGAAGACCAGAGAAACAAGAGGACTAGGGAAGAGGACCAGGGAAGAGGAGAATAAGGAACATTACGGGGGTTGTTGGGAGAGGTTTTGTGGTGCTTGGAGGCCTGGTGTCTCTGCGACTGGTCAGGATGGTAGGTGTTATAGTGTTGGTAGGGGAGGAAGTTGCTGTTGTTGTTGGCTGAGGAGGACTCCCAGGGAAGGGTCCGCGTGCTTCTCTGCACCTTGACTGATCACAAACAGAGAGAAGCACCACAGAGGATAAGGAGGGGGGGAACAAGGTGAATGAAACAAGGGTAAACCATGGGTGAGGGGGGGGTAAATACATCAAGGTAAATGTGTTCAGTCCATCAGTGGTTTTCAGGAGGATATAAAATATCATTTGATTGGGACACAGGGGGCACAGACTTAAGTTAAATCAAGGTGCCCAGTATGCTACCTGCCTCTAACCACTAGGCTACCCTGCCTCTAAGCACTAGGCTACCCTGCCTCTAACCACTAGGCTACCTGTCTCTAACCATTAGGCTACCTGTCTCTAACCATTAGGCTACCTGTCTCTAACCACTAGGCTACCTGCCTCTAACCACTAGGCTACCTGTCTCTAACCATTAGGCTACCTGTCTCTAACCACTAGGCTACCTGTCTCTAACCACTAGGCTACCTGCCTCTAAACATTAGGCTACCTGTCTCTAACCACTAGGCTACCTGCCTCTAACCACTAGGCTACCTGCCTCTAACCACTAGGCTACCCTGCCTCTAACCACTAGGCTACCTGCCTCTAACCACTAGGCTACCTGCATCTAACCACTAGGCTACCCTGTCTCTAACCACTAGGGTACCTGCCTCTAACCACTAGGCCACCTGCCTCTAACCACTAGGCCACCTGCCTCTAACCACTAGGCCACCTGCCTCTAACCACTAGGCTACCTGCCTCTAACCACTAGGCTACCTGCCTCTAACCACTAGGCTACCTGCCTCTAACCACTAGGCTACCTGCCTCTAACCACTAGGCTACCTGCCTCTAACCACTAGGCTACCTGCCTCTAACCACTAGGCTACCTGCCTCTAACCACTAGGCTACCTGCCTCTAACCACTAGGCTACCTGCCTCTAACCACTAGGCTACCTGTCTCTAACCACTAGGCTACCTGTCTCTAACCACTAGGCTACCTGCCTCTAACCTCTAGGCTACCTGTCTCTAACCACTAGGCTACCTGTCTCTAACCTCTAGGCTACCTGTCTCTAACCACTAGGCTACCTGTCTCTAACCACTAGGCTACCTGTCTCTAACCACTAGGCTACCCTGCCTCTAAACATTAGGCTACCTGTCTCTAACCACTAGGCTACCTGTCTCTAACCACTAGGCTACCCTGCCTCTAACCTCTAGGCTACCTGTCTCTAACCACTAGGCTACCTGTCTCTAACCACTAGGCTACCCTGCCTCTAAACATTAGGCTACCTGTCTCTAACCACTAGGCTACCTGTCTCTAACCACTAGGCTACCTGTCTCTAACCACTAGGCTACCCTGCCTCTAACCTCTAGGCTACCTGTCTCTAACCACTAGGCTACCTGTCTCTAACCACTAGGCTACCCTGCCTCTAAACATTAGGCTACCTGTCTCTAACCACTAGGCTACCTGTCTCTAACCACTAGGCTACCTGCCTCTAACCACTAGGCTACCTGCCTCTAACCACTAGGTTACCTGCCTCTAACCACTAGGCTACCTGCCTCTAACCACTAGGCTACCTGCCTCTAACCACTAGGCTACCCTGTCTCTAACCACTAGGCTACCCTGCCTCTAACCACTAGGTTACCTGCCTCTAACCACTAGGCTACCCTGCCTCTAACCACTAGGCTACCTGCCTCTAACCACTAGGTTACCTGCCTCTAACCACTAGGCTACCCTGTCTCTAACCACTAGGCTACCCTGCCTCTAACCACTAGGCTACCCTGCCTCTAACCACTAGGTTACCTGCCTCTAACCACTAGGCTACCCTGCCTCTAACCACTAGGCTACCTGCCTCTAACCACTAGGCTACCCTGCCTCTAACCACTAGGCTACCTGCCTCTAACCACTAGGCTACCTGCCTCTAACCACTAGGCTACCCTGCCTCTAACCACTAGGCCACCCTGCCTCTAACCACTAGGTTACCTGCCTCTAACCACTAGGCTACCCTGCCTCTAACCACTAGGCTACCTGCCTCTAACCACTAGGCTACCTGCCTCTAACCACTAGGCTACCTGCCTCTAACCACTAGGCTACCTGTCTCTAACCACTAGGCTACCTGTCTCTAACCACTAGGCTACCTGTCTCTAACCACTAGGCTACCCTGCCTCTAACCACTAGGCTACCTGCCTCTAACCACTAGGCTACCCTGCCTCTAACCACTAGGCCACCCTGCCTCTAACCACTAGGCTACCCTGCCTCTAACCACTAGGCTACCCTGCCTCTAACCACTAGGCTACCTGCCTCTAACCACTAGGCTACCTGCCTCTAACCACTAGGCTACCTGCCTCTAACCACTAGGCTACCTGCCTCTAACCACTAGGCTACCCTGCCTCTAACCACTAGGCTACCTGCCTCTAACCACTAGGCTACCTGCATCTAACCACTAGGCTACCCTGTCTCTAACCACTAGGGTACCTGCCTCTAACCACTAGGCCACCTGCCTCTAACCACTAGGCCACCTGCCTCTAACCACTAGGCCACCTGCCTCTAACCACTAGGCTACCTGCCTCTAACCACTAGGCTACCTGCCTCTAACCACTAGGCTACCTGCCTCTAACCACTAGGCTACCTGCCTCTAACCACTAGGCTACCTGCCTCTAACCACTAGGCTACCTGCCTCTAACCACTAGGC
Organism: Oncorhynchus mykiss; assembly: GCF_057628025.1. Classification (NCBI taxonomy): domain Eukaryota; kingdom Metazoa; phylum Chordata; class Actinopteri; order Salmoniformes; family Salmonidae; genus Oncorhynchus; species Oncorhynchus mykiss. Next base: position 321,287 of record NW_028322105.1, read on the forward strand.
TACCTGCCTCTAACCACTAGGCTACCTGCCTCTAACCACTAGGCTACCTGCCTCTAACCACTAGGCTACCTGTCTCTAACCACTAGGCTACCTGTCTCTAACCACTAGGCTACCTGCCTCTAACCTCTAGGCTACCTGTCTCTAACCACTAGGCTACCTGTCTCTAACCTCTAGGCTACCTGTCTCTAACCACTAGGCTACCTGTCTCTAACCACTAGGCTACCTGTCTCTAACCACTAGGCTACCCTGCCTCTAAACATTAGGCTACCTGTCTCTAACCACTAGGCTACCTGTCTCTAACCACTAGGCTACCCTGCCTCTAACCTCTAGGCTACCTGTCTCTAACCACTAGGCTACCTGTCTCTAACCACTAGGCTACCCTGCCTCTAAACATTAGGCTACCTGTCTCTAACCACTAGGCTATCTGTCTCTAACCACTAGGCTACCTGTCTCTAACCACTAGGCTACCCTGCCTCTAACCTCTAGGCTACCTGTCTCTAACCACTAGGCTACCTGTCTCTAACCACTAGGCTACCCTGCCTCTAAACATTAGGCTACCTGTCTCTAACCACTAGGCTACCTGTCTCTAACCACTAGGCTACCTGCCTCTAACCACTAGGCTACCTGCCTCTAACCACTAGGTTACCTGCCTCTAACCACTAGGCTACCTGCCTCTAACCACTAGGCTACCTGCCTCTAACCACTAGGCTACCCTGTCTCTAACCACTAGGCTACCCTGCCTCTAACCACTAGGTTACCTGCCTCTAACCACTAGGCTACCCTGCCTCTAACCACTAGGCTACCTGCCTCTAACCACTAGGTTACCTGCCTCTAACCACTAGGCTACCCTGTCTCTAACCACTAGGCTACCCTGCCTCTAACCACTAGGCTACCCTGCCTCTAACCACTAGGTTACCTGCCTCTAACCACTAGGCTACCCTGCCTCTAACCACTAGGCTACCTGCCTCTAACCACTAGGCTACCCTGCCTCTAACCACTAGGCTACCTGCCTCTAACCACTAGGCTACCTGCCTCTAACCACTAGGCTACCCTGCCTCTAACCACTAGGCCACCCTGCCTCTAACCACTAGGTTACCTGCCTCTAACCACTAGGCTACCCTGCCTCTAACCACTAGGCTACCTGCCTCTAACCACTAGGCTACCTGCCTCTAACCACTAGGCTACCTGCCTCTAACCACTAGGCTACCTGTCTC
>NW_028322105.1:327500-352500 GCF_057628025.1 Oncorhynchus mykiss
GTGTTCAGGGCCCTTGAGGGCCAGTCTGGTCTGGTGGTGGGGTTAGAGGTCAGGGTTAGGGTCAATACAGTGTTCAGGGCCCTTGAGGGCCAGCCTGGTCTGGTGGTGGGGTTAGAGGTCAGGGTTAGGGTCAATACCGTGTTCAGGGCCCTTGAGGGCCAGCCTGGTCTGGTGGTGGGGTTAGGGGTCAGGGTTAGGGTCAGTACCGTGTTCAGGGCCCTTGAGGGCCAGCCTGGTCTGGTGGTGGGGCAGGATCTCCATCTTGACGTGTTCACAGGCGCTGGCGAGCAGCTGGGTGGCCTCGGCCAAGGTACAGTACTCCATACTGGTACCGTCCACAGACAGGATGTGGTCACCGGCGTGCAACGCCCCGCACCTACAGAGAGATGACATCACTTCTTGTTAGAATGGACATTTTTTAGGGGGCATTCTAAAATACTCCTTATATAGAGCCCAATTCAGACTTGAGATAGGTAGACTTAAATTAACACGGATTTAAGTTTTTAAAAAATACTTATATAAGGCCCAATTCAGACTTGAGGTAAGTAGACTTATGTTTTTTTTTTATACTTAATTCCATGTATGTTAAGTCAACTTATCTCAAGTCTGAATAGGGCCTACAGTACATATGGGAAATAATGGGCAATTTGAGGTGCAGATTTCTACTTCCAATCCCTTCCCCTGTTGACTCAGACTTGGAGATATGTGAGTGTGAGAGTGTGAGTATGAGTGAGAGAGTGAGAGAGGGAGAGAGAGAGAGAGAGAGAGAGAGAGAGCAAGAGAGCGAGAGAGCGAGAGAGAGAGGGGGAGGGAGAGAGAGAGAGAGAGAGAGAGAGAGAGAGAGAGAGCGAGAGAGCGAGAGAGAGAGGGGGAGGGAGAGAGAGAGAGAGAGAGAGAGAGAGCGAGAGAGAGAGGGGGAGGGAGAGAGAGAGAGATACACAGAGAGAGAGAGAGATACAGAGAGAGAGAGGGAGAGAGAGAGAGAGAGAGAGAGAGGAAGATGAGGTGGGTGGAGATCTATCCATCCATATTCTGTTTACTTAGTCTTCTCACATCCACAAAGTAGTCAACAAGAGCCTAACGGAGGGCTTTGGGCAAATCTCTTAACGAGAGTCTTCAGAGGCTAGAGAACCATCTTATTTTAGTCCCTGAGTGAAGGAAGTAAACTTCTCTCCTTCCAAAGAGGTTGATAAAGAATATATTCTGCCCACTCAGTAATCTGATTAGTCTATTAGTAACAGTCATTAAGGTAAAACTACCTAAACTACCACTCAGTAATCTGATTAGTCTATTAGTAACAGTCATTAAGGTAAAACTACCACTCTGTAATCTGATTAGTCTATTAGTAACAGTCATTAAGGTAAAACTACCACTCAGTAATCTGATTAGTCTATTAGTAACAGTCATTAAGGTAAAACTACCACTCAGTAATCTGATTAGTCTATTAGTAACAGTCATTAAGGTAAAACTACCTAAACAACCACTCAGTAATCTGATTAGTCTATTAGTAACAGTCATTAAGGTAAAACTACCTAAACAACCACTCAGTAATCTGATTAGTCTATTAGTAACAGTCATTAAGGTAAAACTACCTAAACAACCACTCAGTAGTCTGATTAGTCTATTAGTAAGTCATTAAAAGGTAAAACTACCTAAACAACCACTCAGTAATCTGATTCGTCTATCGGTGACCAACCAGGTTTAGCTGGGTGGAGTTATATTAATACTGAGTCAGGACTTCTCCAATCCATGGCTTAGAAGCAACCCCTCAGTAATCTGATTCGTCTATCGGTGACCAACCAGGTTTAGCTGGGTGGAGCTATATTAATACTGAGTCAGGACTTCTCCAATCCATGACTTAGAAGCAACCCCTCAGTAATCTGATTCGTCTATCGGTGACCAACCAGGTTTAGCTGGGTGGAGCTATATTAATACTGAGTCCGGACTTCTCCAATCCATGATTTAGAAGGAACCCCTAAGTAATCTGATTCGTCTATCGGTGACCAACCAGGTTTAGCTGGGTGGAGCTATATTAATACTGAGTCCGGACTTCTCCAATCCATGACTTAGAAGCAACCCCTCAGTAATCTGATTTGTCTATCGGTGACCAACCAGGTTTAGCTGGGTGGAGCTATATTAATACTGAGTCAACCCAGAGGAAGGAGAAAGGCTTGTTACCCTCCCTGAATGTTTTAATACGTAGAGCCGCCGGAGGCCAGAGGACTGTCTTATTATAGTCAGCGAGTGAAGGAAGTAAACTTCTCTCCTTCCTCCTCATAAAGACTGTGACTTTATCCCAAATGGCACCCTATTCCCTACATCGCACACTACTTTTAATCAGAGGCCTATGGGTCCTAGGGCACTACATAGGGTATAGAGTGCCATTAGGGAAACATTGGTGTGTTTTTTCCGTCCACTCAGCATTGTGTTTCTCTGTTGTTATTCCAGGCCGCCCCGCTAGCGTCAGACCACATATGACTTATTGGATTTCTATAATTAGCCACTGAGCGTTTATACATTTCAAACTGTCAAACGTCTCAGAGGCAGACACCGGCTACAAGCTTCCACCTGCACATTCATTTGTTTTCTCTCTGTTTCTTCCTCTGAATCCATTCCTGTCAGGAAGCAATAGAGCCTCTGCAGGAGCCCCACAGATAAGTCATCGAATAAAAAGCACCTCTCCCTCCCTCTCTCTCTATCTCTCTCTCTCTCTCTCCCTCCCTCTCTATCTCTATCTCTCCCCCTCTCTCTCTCCCTCTCTCTCTATCTCTCTCTCTCTCCATCTCTCTCTCCATCTCTCTCTCTCTCTCTCGCTCTCTCTCTCTCTCTCTCTCTCTCTCTCTCTCTCTCCCTCTCTCTCTCTCACTCTTTCCCTCTCCCTCTCTCTCTCTCGCCATCTCTCTCTCTCCATCTCCCTCTCCCTCTATCTCTCTCTCTCTCTCTCTCTCTCCCTCCCTCTCTCTCTCTATCTCTCCCCCTCTCTCTCTCCCTCTCTCTCTATCTCTCTCTCTCCATCTCTCCCTCTCCCTCTCTCCCTCTCCCTCTCTCCCTCTCTCCCTCTCCCTCTCCCTCTCTCTCTCTCTATGTCTACAGTGTGTCCGTGTCTGTAGGGACAAGACATATATTCAGCTGGCCCAGCAGGGTTTAGTTACCTGTCTGCGATGCTTGCGGGCTTGACCTTGTCTATGATGATGACCTGCTTGTTGCAGTACATGGAGGTGTTGAGGGCCAGGCCCAGACTGGACCCCAGGGACTTGGCTACCTCAACCAGCAGAGGCCCTGAAGCTGTGGCTATGGAGTCTGGAGGAGAGGAGACAGGTAGGAGGGAGAGAGGGAGTGGGCAGACAGACAGAGATAGAGAGAGATAGGGAGGGAGAGAGAGAGAGAGAGAGAGAGAGAGAGAGAGGGAGACAGAGAGAGAGAGACAGAGCGCGCGAGATAGGGAGGGAGAGAGAGAGAGGGAGACAGAGATAGCGAGATAGGGGGAGAGAGAGATAGGGAGACAGAGAGAGATCGGGAGAGAGATAGGGAGAGATAGGGGAGAGAGATAGGGGAGAGAGATAGGGGAGAGAGATAGGGAGAGAGAGAGGGAGAGAGAGAGAGAGAGAGAGACAGAGAGAGAGACAGAGAGAGAGAGAGAAAGCGAGAGAGAGAGAGAGAGAGAGAGAGGGAGAGGGAGAGGGAGAGAGAGACAGAGAGAGAGAGAGAGAGCGAAAAAGAGAGAAAAAGAGAGACAGAGAGAGACAGAGAGAGAGAGAGAGAGACAGAGAGAGAACATGGGTTAGTCAGTCTGTTGTCAGTTTGTCATGGAAGTGATGCTGATGGAAACACCACAGTCTCTAACATATCAATATCCTGCAACACCTTAAAGGGTGACACTGCTCTCAACAATCACACATTGCACACGCTCACACCATCCCATCAACTAGAAAGGGATTTCACCCTACAGCCACAATAACCAGAAACCTCTGTCACTGTGCTGTAAATGGACCATGTTGACCTCTGGACCATGTTGACCTCTGGACCATGTTGACCTCTGGACCATGTTGACCTATGGACCATGTTGACCTCTGGACCATGTTGACCTATGGACCATGTTGACCTCTGGACCATGTTGACCTCTGGACCATGTTGACCTATGGACCACGTTGACCTATGGACCATGTTGACCTATGGACCATGTTGACCTATGGACCACGTTGACCTATGGACCATGTTGACCTCTGGACCATGTTGACCTATGGACCATGTTGACCTATGGACCATGTTGACCTCTGGACCATGTTGACCTATGGACCACGTTGACCTATGGACCATGTTGACCTCTGGACCATGTTGACCTCTGGACCATGTTGACCTATGGACCACGTTGACCTATGGACCACGTTGACCTATGGACCATGTTGACCTATGGACCATGTTGACCTATGGACCACGTTGACCTATGGACCATGTTGACCTATGGACCATGTTGACCTTAGGACCACGTTGACCTATGGACCATGTTGACCTATGGACCATGTTGACCTACGGACCATGTTGACCTATGGAACTGGGTGACCATTAAGGAGCCCTAATGAAGGAACCACTAACCAGGATCCCTGTAGGTTCTGATGAAACTGGGCGACTATTAAGGAGCCCTAATGGAGAAACCACTAACCAGGATCCCTGTAGGTTCTGATGAAACGGGGTGACCATTAAGGAGCCCAAATGGAGAAACCACTAACCAGGATCCCTGTAGGTTCTGATGAAACTGGGTGACCATTAAGGAGCCCCAATGGAGAAACCACTAAACAGGATCCCTGTAGGTTCTGATGAAACTGAGCGACCATTAAGGAGCCCTAATGGAGAAACCACTAACCAGGATCCCTGTAGGTTCTAAAGAAAATGAGCGACCATTAAGGAGCCCTAATGGAGAAACCACTAACCAGGATCCCTGTAGGTTCTGATGAAACTGAGCGACCATTAAGGAGCCCTAATGGAGAAACCACCAACCAGGATCCCTGTAGGTTCTGATGAAACTGGGCGACCATTAAGGAGCCCTAATGGAGAAACCACTAACCAGGATCCCTGTAGGTTCTGATGAAACTGGGCGACCATTAAGGTGCCCCAATGGAGAAACCACTAACCAGGATCCCTGTAGGTTCTGATGAAACTGGGTGACCATTAAGGAGCCCTAATGGCTTCCACTCTGCTCCTTCGTACAGTTACACAACATGTGGAATAATGAAACTGTGGTGCAGGCAGGGGAGTGGGGGTTTAGCCAGAGGCAACCCCCTGTTGTGAAAGGTAACAGCTACAGTATCTAGCTGTATTCACTGACAGGGCAACACTGAAACATGAACCTAAACACAACCACATGAACCTAAACACAACCACATGAACCTAAACACAACCACATGAACCTGAACACAACCACAAGAACCTAAACACAACCACAAGAACCTAAACACAACCACATGAACCTAAACACAACCACATGAACCTAAACACAACCACATGAACCTAAACACAACCACATGAACCTAAACACAACCACATGAACCTAAACACAACCACATGAACCTAAACACAACCACATGAACCTAAACACAACCAAAACAGATCCCCCAATGTGTTTCAATGCTTTCACTTCACCTACAGCATCTAATGTTCAAAACATCTGAAGAACTATGAACGTCCAACTGTCTGTGTGTTTTAGTGATTTCACTCCACAGAGCAGACCCGGCTAGGATAAACTGACTAAATGGGTAGTTGAAATGAGCCGGGGGGAACCATTTTTGGGGGGGGGGTTCGTGCAAATGGAATTATATTAAATTCTGCTTACATCACTCTCTCCCACAAAAAAAAAACATAACATTGAAATGCAGAGACTCGGAGATCACTGGGTGCTTTTGAAGTGACAGGTTGGCTGTGATATCTGTATTCGTGTAACACAGGTTCCTTCGAGCCGTCGTAAGGACACAGATTCAGCAGGAGACAGGCAGGAAGAGGTGCAAATGAGGATTTATTTACAGAGCGCTGGTGTATCAAGGAAGATGGTGATATTTACAAAATATATATACAAAGATCTGTCTTCAAAATGTCAGCATTAAAAAGAAAAAGCCTCTCTACAGGTATAACCTGTCTGAACCAATAAAGCACAGCTGGGGTGTACCAGGCTCACATACAGCCTCCCCTTAGTTACCCAACACCTGGGGTGTACCAGGCTCAGACACAGCCTCCCCTTAGTTACCCAACAGCTGGGGTGTACCAGGCTCAGACACAGCCTCCCCTTAGTTACCAAACAGCTGGGGTGTACCAGGCTCAGACACAGCCTCCCCTTAGTTACCAAACAGCTGGGGTGTACCAGGCTAAGACACAGCCTCCCCTTAGTTACCAAACAGCTGGGGTGTACCAGGCTCAGACACAGCCTCCCCTTAGTTACCAAACAGCTGGGGTGTACCAGGCTCAGACACAGCCTCCCCTTAGTTACCAAACAGCTGGGGTGTACCAGGCTAAGACACAGCCTCCCCTTAGTTACCAAACAGCTGGGATGTACCAGGCTAAGACACAGCCTCCCCTTAGTTACCCAACAGCTGGGGTGTACCAGGCTAAGATACACCTCCCCTTAGTTACCCAGCAGCTGGGGTGTACCAGGCTCAGATACAGCCTCCCCTTAGTTACCCAACAGCTGGGGTGTACCAGGCTCACATACAGCCTCCCCTTAGTTACCCAACACCTGGGGTGTACCAGGCTCAGACACAGCCTCCCCTTAGTTACCCAACAGCTGGGGTGTACCAGGCTCAGACACAGCCTCCCCTTAGTTACCAAACAGCTGGGGTGTACCAGGCTCAGACACAGCCTCCCCTTAGTTACCAAACAGCTGGGGTGTACCAGGCTAAGACACAGCCTCCCCTTAGTTACCAAACAGCTGGGATGTACCAGGCTAAGACACAGCCTCCCCTTAGTTACCCAACAGCTGGGGTGTACCAGGCTAAGATACACCTCCCCTTAGTTACCCAGCAGCTGGGGTGTACCAGGCTCAGATACAGCCTCCCCTTAGTTACCCAACAGCTGGGGTGTACCAGGCTCAGATACACCTCCCCTTAGTTACCCAACAGCTGGGGTGTACCAGGCTCAGACACAGCCTCCCCTTAGTTACCCAACAGCTGGGGTGTACCAGGCTCAGATACACCTCCCCTTAGTTACCCAACAGCTGGGGTGTACCAGGCTCAGATACAGCCTACCCTTAGTTACCCAACAGCTGGGGTGTACCAGGCTCAGACACAGCCTCCCCTTAGTTACCCAACAGCTGGGGTGAACCAGGCTCAGACACAGCCTCCCCTTAGTTACCCAACAGCTGGGGTGAACCAGGCTCAGACACAGCCTCCCCTTAGTTACCCAACAGCTGGGGTGAACCAGGCTCAGACACAGCCTCCCCTTAGTTACCCAACAGCTGGGGTGTACCAGGCTCAGACACAGCCTCCCCTTAGTTACCCAACAGCTGGGGTGAACCAGGCTCAGATACAGCCTCCCATTTGTTACCCAACAGCTGGGGTGTACCTGGTCTCTACACCCCTCACCCCTCCCCTTATTCTGGTCTCTACCCCCCTCCCCTTATTCTGGTCTCTACACCCCTCACCCCTCCCCTTATTCTGGTCTCTACCCCCTCCCCTTATTCTGGTCTCTACACCCCTCACCCCTCCCTTTATCCTGGTCTCTACACCCCGCCCCATATTCTGGTCTCTACACCCCTCCCCTTATTCTGGTCTCTACACCCCTCCCCTTATTCTGGTCTCTACACCCCTCCCCTTATTCTGTTCTCTACACCCCTCCCCTTATTCTGGTCTCTACACCCCTCCCCTTATTCTGGTCTCTACACCCCTCCCCTTATTCTGGTCTCTACACCCCTCCCCTTATTCTGGTCTCTACACCCCTCCCCTTATTCTGGTCTCTACACCCCTCCCCTTATTCTGGTCTCTACACCCCTCCCCTTATTCTGGTCTCTACACCCCTCACCCCTCCCCTTATTCTGGTCTCTACCCCCCTCCCCTTATTCTGGTCTCTACACCCCTCACCCCTCCCCTTATCCTGGTCTCTACACCCCGCCCCATATTCTGGTCTCTACACCCCTCCCCTTATTCTGGTCTCTACACCCCTCCCCTTATTCTGGTCTCTACACCCCTCCCCTTATTCTGGTCTCTACACCCCTCCCCTTATTCTGGTCTCTACACCCCTCCCCTTATTCTGGTATCTACACCCCTCCCCTTATTCTGGTCTCTACACCCCTCCCCTTATTCTGGTCTCTACACCCCTCCCCTTATTCTGGTCTCTACACCCCTCCCCTTATTCTGGTCTCTACACCCCTCCCCTTATTCTGGTCTCTACACCCCTCACCCCTCCCCTTATTCTGGTCTCTACCCCCCTCCCCTTATTCTGGTCTCTACACCCCTCACCCCTCCCCTTATCCTGGTCTCTACACCCCTCCCCTTATTCTGGTCTCTACACCCCTCACCCCTCCCCTTATTCTGGTCTCTACACCCCTCCCCTTATTCTGGTCTCTACACCCCTCCCCTTATTCTGGTCTCTACACCCCTCCCCTTATTCTGGTCTCTACACCCCTCCCCTTATTCTGGTCTCTACACCCCTCACCCCTCCCCTTATTCTGGTCTCTACCCCCCTCCCCTTATTCTGGTCTCTACACCCCTCACCCCTCCCCTTATCCTGGTCTCTACACCCCGCCCCATATTCTGGTCTCTACACCCCTCCCCTTATTCTGGTCTCTACACCCCTCCCCTTATTCTGGTCTCTACACCCCTCCCCTTATTCTGGTCTCTACACCCCTCCCCTTATTCTGGTCTCTACACCCTTCCCCTTATTCTGGTCTCTACACCCCTCCCCTTATTCTGGTCTCTACACCCCTCCCCTTATTCTGGTCTCTACACCCCTCCCCTTATTCTGGTCTCTACACCCCTCACCCCTCCCCTTATTCTGGTCTCTACCCCCCTCCCCTTATTCTGGTCTCTACACCCCTCCCCTTATTCTGGTCTCTACACCCCTCCCCTTATTCTGGTCTCTACACCCCTCACCCCTCCCCTTATTCTGTTCTCTACACCCCTCCCCTTATTCTGGTCTCTACACCCCTCCCCTTATTCTGGTCTCTACACCCCTCCCCTTATTCTGGTCTCTACACCCCTCCCCTTATTCTGGTATCTACACCCCTCCCCTTATTCTGGTCTCTACACCCCTCCCCTTATTCTGGTCTCTACACCCCTCCCCTTATTCTGGTCTCTACACCCCTCCCCTTATTCTGGTCTCTACACCCCTCCCCTTATTCTGGTCTCTACACCCCTCACCCCTCCCCTTATTCTGGTCTCTACCCCCCTCCCCTTATTCTGGTCTCTACACCCCTCACCCCTCCCCTTATCCTGGTCTCTACACCCCTCCCCTTATTCTGGTCTCTACACCCCTCCCCTTATTCTGGTCTCTACACCCCTCCCCTTATTCTGGTCTCTACCCCCCTCCCCTTATTCTGGTCTCTACACCCCTCACCCCTCCCCTTATCCTGGTCTCTACACCCCTCCCCTTATTCTGGTCTCTACACCCCTCACCCCTCCCCTTATTCTGGTCTCTACACCCCTCCCCTTATTCTGGTCTCTACACCCCTCCCCTTATTCTGGTCTCTACACCCCTCCCCTTATTCTGGTCTCTACACCCCTCCCCTTATTCTGGTCTCTACACCCCTCACCCCTCCCCTTATTCTGGTCTCTACCCCCCTCCCCTTATTCTGGTCTCTACACCCCTCACCCCTCCCCTTATCCTGGTCTCTACACCCCGCCCCATATTCTGGTCTCTACACCCCTCCCCTTATTCTGGTCTCTACACCCCTCCCCTTATTCTGGTCTCTACACCCCTCCCCTTATTCTGGTCTCTACACCCCTCCCCTTATTCTGGTCTCTACACCCCTCCCCTTATTCTGGTCTCTACACCACTCCCCTTATTCTGGTCTCTACACCACTCACCCCTCCCCTTATTCTGTTCTCTACATGTTTAATGATGCTTGAGACATGACATGCCAAGAGTGTGCAAATCTGTCATCAAGGCAAAGGGTGGCTACTTTGAATGATATAAAATCTAAAATATATTTAGCTTTGTTCAACACTTTTTCGGTTCCTAAATTATTCCATATGTGTTATTTCATAGTTTTGATGTCTTCACTATTATTCTAGAATGTAGAAAATAGTAAAAATAAAGAAAAACCCTTGAATGAGTAGGTATGTCCAAACTTTTGACTGATACTGTACTGTCACACACACTGAACACACACACACACCTTTCCAAGCCTTCTTTGCAAACCAAACGCTCAACAAAACAAACATTATCGTGTGTTTTCTTGCCTCTCAGAAGGGATGTTAATATAATACAAGCAGTAGGAAAACCCACAAGGATTCAGGCAATTATTATTACCCCTCTGTCTCTCTCTCTCTCTCTCTCTCTCTCTCTCTCTGTCTCTATCTCTCTCTCTCTCTCAGTGTCTCTCTCTCTGTCTCTCTCTCCGTCTCTCTCTCTCTCTGTGGCTCTCTCTCCCTCTGTCTTTCTCTCTTCCTGTCTGTCTCTCTGTCTCTCTCTCTCTCTCTCTCTCTCTCTGAACAGAGGTGTTGTTGATGTGCTAGCAGCTAACCTGTATTCCCCCACAGGCTTCTCTCACGCTCCCCTCCTACACTATTATTTATCCTTTTCCATCCTCTCTCTCCTTCTTCCCCTCTACCCATCTCTCTCTCCCTCTTCCCCTCTCCCTCTCTCTCCCTCTCTCCCTCCCTCTTCCCCTCTACCCCTCCCTCTCTCTCCCTCTTCCCCTCTACCCATCTCTCTCCCTCCCTCTCTCTCCCTCTTCCCCTCTCCCTATCTCCCTCTCTCCCTCCCTCTTCCCCTCTACCCCTCCCTCTCTCTCCCTCTTCCCCTCTACCCATCACTCTCCACCCTCTCTCTCCCTCTTCCCCTCTCCCTCTCTCCCTCTCTCTCTCCCTCACTCTCTCTCTCTCCCTCTTCCCCATCACCATTCATCCAAGCAACAATCCCCCAGTAACCATACCTCCCCCTGTCTTCCCTACATATCTATTTGCTCCTGTCTCCCCTACATATCTATATGCCCATGTCCTCCCTGTATTTCCTACACATATCATTCCCTCGTCTTCTCCTGTCTGTTCCTGCCCATGCTAAGAGCTATCTGATGAAAAATTAATGGGCTCACATTATTGATGCAGCCTGGAGATTGTTTCATTCATGATTGGTGATAAAACACCACCTTCCATCCCTCTACCTCTCCTCTCCTCCATCTCTCTACCTCTCCTCTCCTCCATCTCTCTACCTCTCCTCCATCTCTCTACCTCTCCTCTCCTCCATCTCTCTACCTCTCCTCTCCTCCAGTCCTTTCCTCCATTCCTCTACCCCCATCTCTTTATCGCTCCTCTCCTCCATCCCTCTACCTCTCCTCTCATCCAGTCTTCTCCTCCATCTCTTTATCGCTCCTCTCCTCCATCCCTCTACCTCTCCTCTCATCCAGTCTTCTCCTCCATCTCTTTATCGCTCCTCTCCTCCATCCCTCTACCTCTCCTCTCATCCAGTCTTCTCCTCCATCTCTTTATCGCTCCTCTCCTCCATCCCTCTACCTCTCCTCTCATCCATCCCTCTACCTCTCCTCTCCTCTCCTCCATTCCTCTACCCCCATGTCTCTACCTCTCCTCTCCTCCATCCATCTACCTCTCCTCTCATCCAGTCTTCTCCTCCATCTCTCTACCTCTCCTCTCATCCATACCGTAAATCTCTGTGTATAGGCACACATTTGTTTGTTGGGACATACCGTAAATCTCTGTGTATAGGCACACATCTGTTTGTGGGATATACCGTAAATCTCTGTGTATAGGCACACATTTGTTTGTTGGGACATACCGTAAATCTCCGTGTATAGGCACACACCTGTTTGTTGGGACATACCGTAAATCTCCGTGTATAGGCACACACCTGTTTGTTGGGACATACCGTAAATCTCTGTGTATAGGCACACACCTGTTTGTTGGGACATACCGTAAATCTCCGTGTATAGGCACACACCTGTTTGTTGGGACATACCGTAAATCTCTGTGTATAGGCACACACCTGTTTGTTGGGACATACCGTAAATCTCTGTGTATAGGCAAACACCTGTTTGTTAACTTCATGTTAAGTCTAATCTATCATACAAACACATTTCAAAAGACAACTCCCATTTCTCCCTTGAGAATCGATTTGCTTCACCATGAAAGTGTGAGAGAGTTTTTTTAATAAAATCCGTAGTTTCAACTCAAGGGGTTGTTATCTACATTCAGCCAACTGTCAACTCAAGGGGTTGTTATCTATATTCAGCCAACTGTCAACTCAAGGGGTTGTTATCTACATTCAGCCAACTGTCAACTCAAGGGGTTGTTATCTACATTCAGCCAACTGTCAACTCAAGGGGTTGTTATCAACATTCAGCCAACTGTCAACTCAAGGGGTTGTTATCCATATTCAGCCAACTGTCAACTCAAGGGGTTGTTATCTATATTCAGCCAACTGTCAACTCAAGGGGTTGTTATCTACATTCAGCCAACTGTCAACTCAAGGGGTTGTTATCTACATTCAGCCAACTGTCAACTCAAGGGGTTGTTATCTACATTCAGCCAACTGTCAACTCAAGGAGTTGTTATCTACATTCAGCCAACTGTCAACTCAAGGGGTTGTTATCTATATTCAGCCAACTGTCAACTCAAGGGGTTGTTATCTACATTCAGCCAACTGTCAACTCAAGGGGTTGTTATCTATATTCAGCCAACTGTCAACTCAAGGGGTTGTTATCTACATTCAGCCAACTGTCAACTCAAGGGGTTGTTATCTACATTCAGCCAACTGTCAACTCAAGGAGTTGTTATCTACATTCAGCCAACTGTCAACTCAAGGGGTTGTTATCTACATTCAACCAACTGTCAACTCAAGGGGTTGTTATCTACATTCAGCCAACTGTCAACTCAAGGGGTTGTTATCTACATTCAGCCAACTGTCAACTCAAGGGGTTGTTATCTACATTCAGCCAACTGTCAACTCAAGGGGTTGTTATCTATATTCAGCCAACTGTCAACTCAAGGGGTTGTTATCTACATTCAGCCAACTGTCAACTCAAGGGGCTGTTATCTACATTCAGCCAACTGTCAACTCAAGGGGTTGTTATCTACATTCAACCAACTGTCAACTCAACGGGGTTGTTATCTACATTCAGCCAACTGTCAACTCAAGGGGTTGTTATCTATATTCAGCCAACTGTCAACTCAAGGGGTTATTATCTACATTCAGCCAACTGTCAACTCAAGTGGTTGTTATCTACATTCAGCCAACTGTCAACTCAAGGGGTTGTTATCTACATTCAGCCAACTGTCAACTCAAGGGGTTGTTATCTACATTCAGCCAACTGTCAACTCAAGGGGTTGTCTATATTCAGCCAACTGTCAACTCAAGGGGTTGTTATCTACATTCAGCCAACTGTCAACTCAAGGGGTTGTTATCTACATTCAGCCAACTGTCAACTCAAGGAGTTGTTATCTATATTCAGCCAACTGTCAACTCAAGGGGTTGTTATCTACATTCAGCCAACTGTCAACTCAAGGGGTTGTTATCTACATTCAGCCAACTGTCAACTCAAGGGGTTGTTATCTATATTCAGCCAACTGTCAACTCAAGGGGTTGTTATCTACACTCAGCCAACTGTCAACTCAAGGGGTTGTTATCTACATTCAGCCAACTGTCAACTCAAGGAGTTGTTATCTATATTCAGCCAACTGTCAACTCAAGGGGTTGTTATCTATATTCAGCCAACTGTCAACTCAAGGGGTTGTTATCTATATTCAGCCAACTGTCAACTCAAGGGGTTGTTATCCATATTCAGCCAACTGTCAACTCAATACCTTGCTTTTTCTCCAGAGGAAAGTCTCTCAGGATGAAGGATTCTGCTTCCTTAGACTTCACTGAGTCCAGTGGTACTTTCACTCACACACACACACACACACACACACACAGCGAGCAGCGCGCACAGCGAGTAAGACTGTGACACGGTGACAGGAAGACATAACTATCACTTCCAGGTCAGAGCACGGCAAAGTCACCGCCACCGGAATCTTCAGGATTACCCAGAGGCCAGTGCGGGCCTTCTGAACGGAACCCGCGTGACGTCTGATTGTCAGAACGTTGTGGGGACGTCGGAGGCCCACACTGGGTAATAGGCCAACTCACTCTCTCATACTCTCTCCTTCCTGGGTGGTTCCGTCTGACATTTAGTGGACTGATCAAAATAGACTGAAGTCCGGGGAAGGATTTAAAATGAACATCGATCAGCCTGCTACTTTCTGCCTCTTTTAAATCCCTCTTTGTTTTGCCCTTCTTACCAAGCGGTTTTTAAAGTCAGCGTTCTGTAAAGTAGAAAGAAACATCAAAGCCCAGCAGAGGACCAGCAGGTGATTCTTTTTCATTGACAATGTTTCACATCACAGATCTTTCTCTGCGTCTGAAAAGGCTTTTATGCACAAAGCTTTTAGTCAGTTCTGTTGGCTGTGTTCTGGCTGTGTTTTGTAAGAGCTGGGATCTGGCTGTGTTCTGGCTGTGTTTTGTAAGAGCTGGGATCTGGCTGTGTTTTGTAAGAGCTGGGGTCTGGCTGTATTCTGGCTGTGTTTTGGCTGTGTTTTGTATGAGCTGGGATCTGGCTGTGTTCTGGCTGTGTTTTGTATGAGCTGGGATCTGGCTGTGTTCTGGCTGTGTTTTGTATGAGCTGGGATCTGGCTGTGTTCTGGCTGTGTTTTGTAAGAGCTGGGATCTGGCTGTATTCTGGCTGTGTTTTGGCTGTGTTCTGGCTGTATTCTGGCTGTGTTTTGGCTGTGTTCTGGCTGTGTTTTGGTTGTGTTCTGGCTGTGTTCTGGCTGTGTTCTGGCTGTGCTTTGTAAGAGCTGTGGTCTGGCTGTGTTCTGGCTGTGTTCTGGCTGTGGTCTGGCTGTGTTCTGGCTGTGTTCTGGCTGTGTTCTGGCTGTGTTCTGGCTGTGCTTTGTAAGAGCTGGGAGCTGGCAGGCAGGACTTCTATTGGAAGACACCTGCCTTTGACTACCTATAATGGAACCTTACTGCCTGTCTGTAACAGAGCTCTCTGACTGTCTGGAATGGAACCTTACTGCCTGTCTGTAACAGAGCTCTCTGACTGTCTTGAATAGAACCTTACTGCCTGTCTGTAACAGAGCTCTCTGACTGTCTGGAATGGAACCTTACTGCCTGTCTGTAACAGAGCTCTCTGACTGTCTTGAATAGAACCTTACTGCCTGTCTGGAATGGAACCTTACTGCCTGTCTGTAAAAGAGCTCTCTGACTGTCTTGAATGGAACCTTACTGCCTGTCTGTAACAGAGCTCTCTGACTGTCTTGAATGGAACCTTACTGACTGTCTGGAATGGAACCTTACTGCCTGTCTGTAACAGAGCTCTCTGACTGTCTTGAATAGAACCTTACTGACTGTCTGGAATTGAACCTTACTGACTGTCTGGAATGGAACCTTACTGCCTGTCTGTAAAAGAGCTCTCTGCCTGTCTGGAATGGAACCTTACTGCCTGTCTGTAACAGAGCTAACTGACTGTCTGGAATGGAACCTTACTGCCTGTCTGTAACAGAGCTCTCTGACTGTCTGGAATGGAACCTTACTGCCTGTCTGTAAAAGAGCTCTCTGACTGTCTGGAATAGAACCTTACTGCCTGTCTGTAACAAGGCTCTCTGACTGTCTTGAATAGAACCTTACTGCCTGTCTGTAACAGAGCTCTCTGACTGTCTGGAATAGAACCTTACTGCCTGTCTGTAACAGAGCTCTCTGACTGTCTGGAATAGAACCTTACTGCCTGTCTGTAACAGAGCTCTCTGACTGTGTTGAATTGAACCTTACTGCCTGTCTGTAACAGAGCTCTCTGACTGTGTTGAATTGAACCTTACTGCCTGTCTGTAACAGAGCTCTCTGACTGTCTTGAATAGAACCTTACTGCCTGTCTGTAACAGAGCTCTCTGACTGTGTTGAATTGAACCTTACTGCCTGTCTGTAATGGAACCTTACTGCCTGTCTGCAGCGACTGTAACAGAACTCACCCAGAGCTGAAGGCACAGAGCGAGGATGGAGACATTTCCACCTATCCACTCCTCTCACATCTACAGGACTGGCTGAGGGTTGGAACTCAGCAAGAGAAAGGGGGAGAGTGGAGCAGCAGGGAGACAACGGGGCACAGCTGGAGAGATCCTGGACTGGACTGTCACAGGCTACATCTCTCAGAGTCTGTCTGCTTCAACATGACAACTGATGGGAATGAGGTTAAGAGACACTGGGAGATCAAGTCTGTCTTTAGACCTTCCCCTGGCAGTGTCCTTATAATGTCCACCCACACCCCCTGACAGTATCCTGACAATGTCCACCCACACCCCCTGGCAGTGTCCTGACAATATCCACCCACACTCCCTGGCAGTGTCCTGACAATGTCCACCCACACTCCCTGGCAGTGTCCTGACAACACCATATAAATGTATATGCATCTGGATGACAAGCTTCTTGAGGACACACACACACACACACACACACACACACACTCCCATGACATACCCATGATGGAGACGTCATACTCGATGAGTAGCGTAGCCTCCTGTCCACACTGTTTGAGGATGGACATGGCCTCTGCATGGGATGTCCCGTGAAGACGGATCCCATCGATACTCAGGAGCCTGTCCCCTGGCTTCACCGTACCCTCCCTGAGGAGAGAGGAGAGGAAGGGAGGGAGGGAGAGGAGAGGGGGAGGAGAGGGGGAGGGAAGGAGGGAGAGGCAGGGGACAGAGGGAGGGAGGGAGGGAGAGGAAGGAAGGAAGGGAGGGGGAGGGAAGGAGGGAGAGAAGGAGGGAGAAAGGGGAGGGAGGGAGGGGGATCAGAGGGTGAGGGAAGGCGGGAGAGAGGGGAGGGAGGGAGGGAGGGATGGAGGGAGGGAGGGAGGGAGGGGCAGGGGACAGATGGAGGGAGGGACATGAGAGGGGGAGGGAGGGAAGGAAGGAGAGGGGGGAGAGAGGGGGGAGAGAGGGAGGGAGGGAGGGAGGGAGGGGCAGGGGACAGATGGAGGGAGGGACATGAGAGGGGGAGGGAGGGAAGGAAGGAGAGGGGGGAGAGAGGGGGGAGAGAGGGAAAGAAAGAGCAAGGGAAAGGGAAAGGAGAGGGGGAGGGAAGGAAGGAGGGAGGAGAGAGGGGGGGAAGGAGAGAGAGAAAGAGAGAGAGAGCGAGAGGGGGGAGGGGGGATAGAGAAGATATCAGTCAGTGAGCTGTGAATTCTCCACTATGACAGAAAATATAAATTGCTATATTTGGTTTCCACAGGTGAGCTAACCGCTAACAGCTAACCGTCCAGCATGATGTGACACTGGAAATGAATCTCCACGCTGTCTCTGCCTTTGATCAGGTTTTATCAGAAACAACCTGTGACAACCGCTAGAATGGAATCCTTTCCTCCTAACTGGAAGTGTGAACACTGAAGCTACATCCTGATTAGACACACTTCTCCTGGTGGATTTAACATGGTGGAAACTACCTCCAGACGATGCTTTTAAACGCTGGGTGGGGAGTGTGCTGCTGGATGGGGAGTGTGCTGCTGGATGGGGAGTGTGCTGCTGGATGGGGAGTGTGCTGCTGGATGGGGAGTGTGCTGCTGGAAGGGGAGTGTGCTGCCGGATGGGGAGTGTGCTGCTGGATAGGGAGTGTGCTGCTGGATTTTTATTTTTTTTTTATTTTACCTTTATTTAACCAGGCAAGTCAGTTAAGAACAAATTCTTATTTTCAATGACGGCCTGGGAACAGTGGGTTAACTGCCTGTTCAGGGGCAGAACGACAGATTTGTACCTTGTCAGCTCGGGGGTTTGAACTCGCAACCTTCCGGTTACTAGTCCAACGCTCTAACCACTAGGCTACCCTGCCGCCCCAATGGGGAGTGTGCTGCTGGATGGGGAGTGTGCTGCTGGATAGGGAGTGTGCTGCTGGATGGGGAGTGTGCTGCTGGATGGGGAGTGTGCTGCTGGATGGGGAGTGTGCTGCCGGATGGGGAGTGTGCTGCTGGATGGGGAGTGTGCTGCTGGATGGGGAGTGTGCTGCTGGATGGGGAGTGTGCTGCCGGATGGGGAGTGTGCTGCCGGATGGGGAGTGTGCTGCCGGATGGGGAGTGTGCTGCCGGATGGGGAGTGTGCTGCTGGATAGGGAGTGTGCTGCTGGATGGGGAGTGTGCTGCTGGATGGGGAGTGTGCTGCCGGATGGGGAGTGTGCTGCTGGATAGGGAGTGTGCTGCTGGATGGGGAGTGTGCTGCTG
This sequence comes from Oncorhynchus mykiss, assembly GCF_057628025.1. Taxonomy (NCBI): domain Eukaryota; kingdom Metazoa; phylum Chordata; class Actinopteri; order Salmoniformes; family Salmonidae; genus Oncorhynchus; species Oncorhynchus mykiss. The sequence continues at coordinate 345,898 of NW_028322105.1, forward strand.
GATGGGGAGTGTGCTGCTGGATGGGGAGTGTGCTGCTGGATAGGGAGTGTGCTGCTGGATGGGGAGTGTCTGCTGGATGGGGAGTGTGCTGCCGGATGGGGAGTGTGCTGCTGGATGGGGAGTGTGCTGCTGGATGGGGAGTGTGCTGCCGGATGGGGAGTGTGCTGCCGGATGGGGAGTGTGCTGCCGGATGGGGAGTGTGCTGCCGGATGGGGAGTGTGCTGCCGGATGGGGAGTGTGCTGCTGGATGGGGAGTGTGCTGCTGGATGGGGAGTGTGCTGCTGGATGGGGAGTGTGCTGCTGGATAGGGAGTGTGCTGCTGGATGGGGAGTGTCATTAGAAAGACTTCCTTGACTGATCGTTCAACACGGTCCATTAATAGACTGTTTATAGGGAGGGAGGAGACAGAGAGAGAGACGGAGAGAGAGAGAGAGAGAGATTGAGGGAGCAAGAGGGAAAGGGATAGACAGATATAGAGAGACAGACAGATATAGAGAGACAGACAGATAAAGAGAGACAGACATATATAGAGAGACAGACATATATAGAGAGACAGACAAATATAGAGAGACAGGGAGGAGAGGAAGAGACAGACATATATAGAGATACAGGGAGGAGAGGAAGAGACAGACAGATATAGAGAGACAGACAGATATAGAGAGACAGACAGATATAGAGAGACAGACAGATAAAGAGAGACAGACATATATAGAGAGACAGACATATATAGAGAGACAGACAGATATAGAGAGACAGGGAGGAGAGGAAGAGACAGACAGATATAGAGATACAGGGAGGAGAGGAAGAGACAGACAGATATAGAGAGACAGACAGATATAGAGAGACATACAGATATAGAGAGACAGGGAGGAGAGGAAGAGACAGACAGATATAGAGAGACAGGGAGGAGAGGAAGAGACAGACAGATATAGAGAGACAGACAGATATAGAGAGACGTACAGATATAAAGAGACAGACAGATATAGAGAGACAGGGAGGAGAGGAAGAGAGACAGATATAGAGAGACAGACAGATATAGAGACATACAGATATAGAGAGACATACAGATATAGAGAGACATACAGATATAGAGAGAAATACAGATATAGAGAGACATACAGATATAGAGACATACAGATATAGAGAGACAGACAGATAAAGAGAGACAGACAGATATAGAGAGAAATACAGATATAGAGAGACATACAGATATAGAGAGACAGACAGATAAAGAGAGACAGACAGATATAGAGAGACAGACAGATATAGAGAGACAGGGAGGAGAGGAAGAGACAGACAGATAAAGAGAGACAGACAGATATAGAGAGAAATACAGATATAGAGAGACATACAGATATAGAGAAATACAGATATAGAGAGACATACAGATATAGAGAGACAGACAGATATAGAGAGACAGGGAGGAGAGGAAGAGACAGACAGATATAGAGAGACAGGGAGGAGAGGAAGAGACAGACAGATATAGAGAGACAGACAGATATAGAGAGACATACAGATATAGAGAGACAGGGAGGAGAGGAAGAGACAGACAGATAAAGAGAGACAGACAGATATAGAGAGACATACAGATATAGAGACATACAGATATAGAGAGACAGGGAGGAGAGGAAGAGACAGACAGATATAGAGAGACAGACAGATATAGAGAGACATACAGATATAGAGAGACAGGGAGGAGAGGAAGAGACAGACAGATATAGAGAGACAGGGAGGAGAGGAAGAGACAGACAGATATAGAGAGACAGACAGATATAGAGAGACGTACAGATATAAAGAGACAGACAGATATAGAGAGACAGGGAGGAGAGGAAGAGAGACAGATATAGAGAGACAGACAGATATAGAGACATACAGATATAGAGAGACATACAGATATAGAGAGACATACAGATATAGAGAGAAATACAGATATAGAGAGACATACAGATATAGAGACATACAGATATAGAGAGACAGACAGATAAAGAGAGACAGACAGATATAGAGAGAAATACAGATATAGAGAGACATACAGATATAGAGAGGCAGACAGATAAAGAGAGACAGACAGATATAGAGAGACAGACAGATATAGAGAGACAGGGAGGAGAGGAAGAGACAGACAGATAAAGAGAGACAGACAGATATAGAGAGAAATACAGATATAGAGAGACATACAGATATAGAGAAATACAGATATAGAGAGACATACAGATATAGAGAGACAGACAGATATAGAGAGACAGGGAGGAGAGGAAGAGACAGACAGATATAGAGAGACAGGGAGGAGAGGAAGAGACAGACAGATATAGAGAGACAGACAGATATAGAGAGACATACAGATATAGAGAGACAGGGAGGAGAGGAAGAGACAGACAGATAAAGAGAGACAGACAGATATAGAGAGACATACAGATATAGAGACATACAGATATAGAGAGACAGGGAGGAGAGGAAGAGAGACAGATATAGAGAGACAGACAGATATAGAGACATACATATATAGAGAGACATACAGATATAGAGAGACATACAGATATAGAGAGAAATACAGATATAGAGAGACATACAGATATAGAGACATACAGATAAAGAGAGACAGACAGATATAGAGAGAAATACAGATATAGAGAGACATACAGCTATAGAGAGACAGACAGATAAAGAGAGACAGACAGATATATAGAGACATACAGATATAGAGAGACAGACAGATAAAGAGAGACAGGCAGATATAGAGAGAAATACAGATATATAGAGACATACAGATATAGAGAGACAGACAGATATAGAGAGAAATACAGATATAGAGAGACATACATATATAGAGACATACAGATATAGAGAGACATACAGATATAGAGAGACAGACAGATATAGAGAGACAGGGAGGAGAGGAAGAGACAGACAGATAAAGAGAGACAGACAGATATAGAGAGACATACAGATATAGAGACATACAGATATAGAGAGACAGACAGATAAAGAGAGACAGACAGATATAGAGAGAAATACAGATATAGAGAGACATACAGACATAGAGAGACAGACAGATAAAGAGAGACAGACAGATATAGAGAGACAGGGAGGAGAGGAAGAGACAGACAGATATAGAGAGACAGGGAGGAGAGGAAGAGACAGACAGATATAGAGAGACAGACAGATATAGAGAGACATACAGATATAGAGAGACAGGGAGGAGAGGAAGAGACAGACAGATATAGAGAGACATACAGATATAGAGAGACATACAGATATAGAGAGACAGGGAGGAGAGGAAGAGACAGACAGATATAGAGAGACAGACAGATATAGAGAGAAATACAGATATAGAGAGACATACAGATATAGAGAGACGTACAGATATAGAGAGACGTACAGATATAGAGAGACAGACAGATATAGAGAGACAGGGAGGAGAGGAAGAGAGACAGATATAGAGAGACAGACAGATATAGAGACATACATATATAGAGAGACATACAGATATAGAGAGACATACAGATATAGAGATAAATACAGATATAGAGAGACATACAGATATAGAGACATACAGATATAGAGAGACAGACAGATAAAGAGAGACAGACAGATATAGAGAGAAATACAGATATAGAGAGACATACAGATATAGAGAGACAGACAGATAAAGAGAGACAGACAGATATATAGAGACATACAGATATAGAGAGACAGACAGATAAAGAGAGACAGGCAGATATAGAGAGAAATACAGATATATAGAGACATACAGATATAGAGAGACAGACAGATATAGAGAGAAATACAGATATAGAGAGACATACAGATATAGAGACATACAGATATAGAGAGACAGACAGATAAAGAGAGACAGACAGATATAGAGAGAAATACAGATATAGAGACATACAGATATAGAGAGACAGACAGATAAAGAGAGACAGACAGATATAGAGAGACAGACATATATAGAGAGACAGGGAGGAGAGGAAGCGACAGACAGATAAAGAGAGACAGACAGATATATAGAGACATACAGATATAGAGAGACAGACAGATAAAGAGAGACAGGCAGATATAGAGAGAAATACAGATATATAGAGACATACAGATATAGAGAGACAGACAGATATAGAGAGAAATACAGATATAGAGAGACATACAGATATAGAGACATACAGATATAGAGAGACATACAGATATAGAGAGACAGACAGATATAGAGAGACAGGGAGGAGAGGAAGAGACAGACAGATAAAGAGAGACAGACAGATATAGAGAGACATACAGATATAGAGACATACAGATATAGAGAGACAGACAGATAAAGAGAGACAGACAGATATAGAGAGAAATACAGATATAGAGAGACATACAGATATAGAGAGACAGACAGATAAAGAGAGACAGACAGATATAGAGAGACAGACAGATATAGAGAGACAGACAGATATAGAGAGACAGGGAGGAGAGGAAGAGACAGACAGATATAGAGAGACAGGGAGGAGAGGAAGAGACAGACAGATATAGAGAGACAGACAGATATAGAGAGACATACAGATATAGAGAGACAGGGAGGAGAGGAAGAGACAGACAGATATAGAGAGACATACAGATATAGAGAGACATACAGATATAGAGAGACAGGGAGGAGAGGAAGAGACAGACAGATATAGAGAGACAGACAGATATAGAGAGAAATACAGATATAGAGAGACATACAGATATAGAGAGACGTACAGATATAGAGAGACGTACAGATATAGAGAGACAGACAGATATAGAGAGACAGGGAGGAGAGGAAGAGAGACAGATATAGAGAGACAGACAGATATATAGACATACATATATAGAGAGACATACAGATATAGAGAGACATACAGATATAGAGAGACAGGGAGGAGAGGAAGAGACAGACAGATATAGAGAGACAGACAGATAGAGAGAAAAACAGATATAGAGAGACATACAGATATAGAGAGACGTACAGATATAGAGAGACGTACAGATATAGAGAGACAGACAGATATAGAGAGACAGGGAGGAGAGGAAGAGAGACAGATATAGAGAGACAGACAGATATAGAGACATACATATATAGAGAGACATACAGATATAGAGAGACATACAGATATAGAGAGAAATACAGATATAGAGAGACATACAGATATAGAGACATACAGATATAGAGAGACAGACAGATAAAGAGAGACAGACAGATATAGAGAGAAATACAGATATAGAGAGACATACAGATATAGAGAGACAGACAGATAAAGAGAGACAGACAGATATATAGAGACATACAGATATAGAGAGACAGACAGATAAAGAGAGACAGGCAGATATAGAGAGAAATACAGATATATAGAGACATACAGATATAGAGAGACAGACAGATATAGAGAGAAATACAGATATAGAGAGACATACAGATATAGAGACATACAGATATAGAGAGACATACAGATAAAGAGAGACAGACAGATATAGAGAGAAATACAGATATAGAGAGACATACAGATATAGAGAGACAGACAGATATAGAGAGACAGGGAGGAGAGGAAGAGACAGACAGATAAAGAGAGACAGACAGATATAGAGAGACATACAGATATAGAGACATACAGATATAGAGAGACAGGGAGGAGAGGAAGAGAGACAGATATAGAGAGACAGACAGATATAGAGACATACATATATAGAGAGACATACAGATATAGAGAGACATACAGATATAGAGAGACATACAGATATAGAGAGACATACAGATATAGAGACATACAGATATAGAGAGACACACAGATAAAGAGAGACAGACAGATATAGAGAGAAATACAGATATAGAGAGACATACAGATATAGAGAGACAGACAGATAAAGAGAGACAGACAGATATATAGAGACATACAGATATAGAGAGACAGACAGATAAAGAGAGACAGGCAGATATAGAGAGAAATACAGATATATAGAGACATACAGATATAGAGAGACAGACAGATATAGAGAGAAATACAGATATAGAGAGACATACAGATATAGAGACATACAGATATAGAGAGACATACAGATATAGAGAGACAGACAGATATAGAGAGACAGGGAGGAGAGGAAGAGACAGACAGATAAAGAGAGACAGACAGATATAGAGAGACATACAGATATAGAGACATACAGATATAGAGAGACAGACAGATAAAGAGAGACAGACAGATATAGAGAGAAATACAGATATAGAGAGACATACAGACATAGAGAGACAGACAGATAAAGAGAGACAGACAGATATAGAGAGACAGACAGATATAGAGAGACAGGGAGGAGAGGAAGAGACAGACAGATATAGAGAGACAGGGAGGAGAGGAAGAGACAGACAGATATAGAGAGACAGACAGATATAGAGAGACATACAGATATAGAGAGACAGGGAGGAGAGGAAGAGACAGACAGATATAGAGAGACATACAGATATAGAGAGACATACAGATATAGAGAGACAGGGAGGAGAGGAAGAGACAGACAGATATAGAGAGACAGACAGATATAGAGAGAAATACAGATATAGAGAGACATACAGATATAGAGAGACGTACAGATATAGAGAGACGTACAGATATA
>NW_028322105.1:357500-440000 GCF_057628025.1 Oncorhynchus mykiss
TCATTACACAGTCTGGGAGAGGAGACATCATTACACAGTCTGAGAGAGGAGAAATCATTACACAGTCTGTCTGGGAGAAGAGACATCATTACACAGCCTGGGAGAGGAGACATCATTATACAGTCTGGGAGAGGAGACATCATTACACAGTCTGTCTGAGAGAGGAGACATCATTACACAGTCTGGGAGAGGAGACATCATTACACAGTCTGGGAGAGGAGACATCATTACACAGTCTGTCTGAGAGAGGAGACATCATTACACAGTCTGTCTGGGAGAGGAGACATCATTACACAGTCTGTGAGAGGAGACATCATTACACAGCCTGGGAGAGGAGACATCATTACACAGCCTGGGAGAGGAGACATCATTACACAGTCTGGGAGAGGAGACATCATTACACAGTCTGGGAGAGGAGACATCATTCCACAGTCTGAGAGAGGAGACATCATTACACAGTCTGAGAGAGGAGACATCATTACACAGTCTGTCTGGGAGAGGAGACATCATTACACAGCCTGGGAGAGGAGACATCATTACACAGCCTGGGAGAGGAGACATCATTACACAGTCTGTCTGGGAGAAGAGACATCATTACACAGCCTGGGAGAGGAGACATCATTACACAGCCTGGGAGAGGAGACATGAAAGGAAAAGACACCGAGGTGAGATGTGTTTGGTAAAGGTGGCTTTGAACTCTGTGTAAAACAGCTCTGGAAAGGAACAAAGGAATTGTGGGAACTCAGGACTCTGGCTTCAGACGGAAGATACAATTTCCTCAAGTATGAATCCAGCTTGATTCTATACTCATCCAATTCTATTGATTAGTATCTTTCTATTGAACCAATCAGATCAACAGATAAACACTACTGATGTATCTATTGAACCTATCAGATCAACATCAGATCAACAGGACTAATGTATCTATTGAACCAATCAGATCAACAGGACTAATGTATCTATTGAACCAATCAGATCAACAGGGCTAATGTATCTATTCAACCAATCAGATCAACATAATGTATCACTGACTATGAAGGACTGTATCATTTATAACAACGTGGTCCTAAAACAGTAGAACTCACAGACAGGTGGCAGCTCGTATTCCACCTCTAGAACCACACGTTCTCCGACGTTCTTCAGCAGGCTGATGATCTCGTCGTGACGGAACTTGGTCAGATTGATCCCGTTTACAGACTTGATGTAGTCGCCCACGTTGAGCTGGTCACTCCTACACAGAGAGAGATGGATGGTGTGGTAGAGGAGGGGAGGAAGATAGAGAGAGGGAAAGAGATTGAGACAATCAGAACAGAAGAAGAGAGAAACACAGAGAGAGAAAGATATGGAGACGAGGAGATGAGAGAAACACAGAGAGAGAAAGATTTGGAGACGAGGAGATGAGAGAAACACAGAGAGAGAAAGATATGGAGACGAGGAGATGAGAGAAACACAGAGAGAGAAAGATATGGAGACGAGGAGATGAGAGAAACACAGAGAGAGAAAGATATGGAGACGAGGAGATGGGAGAAACACAGAAAGAGAAAGATATGGAGACGAGGAGATGGGAGAAACACAGAGAGAGAAAGATATGGAGACGAGGAGATGGGAGAAACACAGAGAGAGAAAGATATGGAGACGAGGAGATGAGAGAAACACAGAAAGATATGGAGACGAGGAGATGAGAGAAACACAGAGAGAGAAAGATATGGAGACGAGGAGATGAGAGAAACACAGACAGAGAAAGATATGGAGACGAGGAGATGGGAGAAACACAGAGAGATAAAGATATGGAGACGAGGAGATGAGAGAAACACAGAGAGAGAAAGATATGGAGATGACAGGATGAGAGAAACACAGAGAGAGAAAGATATGGAGACGAGGAGATGAGAGAAACACAGAGAGAGAAAGATATGGAGACGAGGAGATGAGAGAAACACAGAGAGAGAAAGATATGGAGACGAGGAGATGAGAGAAACACAGAGAGAGAAAGATATGGAGACGAGGAGATGAGAGAAACACAGAGAGAGAAAGATATGGAGACGAGGAGATGAGAGAAACACAGAAAGAGAAAGATATGGAGACGAGGAGATGAGAGAAATGTGTGTGTTTTTTGCCAATTTTAACCGCACACTTGTTGTTTGTGTACATGGATTTTATAATGTCGTATGTTTTACCCCCAACACCACTTTCCATCAGTTTGTATAGCAGACCCTCATGCCAGATTGAGTCGAAGGCTTTTTTGAAATCAACAAAGCATGAGAAGACTTTGCCTTTGTTTTGGTTTGTTTGGTTGTCAATTAGGCTGTGCAGGGTGAATACATGGTCTGTTGTACGGTAATTTGGTAAAAAGCCAATTTGACATTTGCTCAGTACATTGTTTTCATTGAGGAAATGTACGAGTCTGCTGTTAATGATAATGCAGAGGATTTTCCCAAGGTTACTGTTGACGCATATTCCCACGGTAGTTATTGAGGTCAAATTTGTCTCCACTTTTGTGGATTGGGGTGATCAGTCCTTGGTTCCAAATATTGGGGAAGATGCCAGAGCTAAGTATGATGTTAAAGAGTTTTAGTATAGCCAATTGGAATTTGTTGTCTGTATATTTGATCATTTCATTGAGGATACCATCAACACCACATGCCTTTTTGGGTTGGAGGGTTTTTATTTTGTCCTGTAACTCATTCAATGTAATTGGAGAATCCAGTGGGTTCTGGAATCCAGTGTGTTCTGGAATCCAGTGGGTTCTGGAATCCAGTGGGTTCTGGTCGTCTTTAATAGTTGATTCTAAGATCTGTATTTGATCATGTATATGTTTTTGCTCATACATCTCCATTTTGGATAGATAATTATTCGTGTTGTTGTTTGTTTAGTGTTTTCCAATTTTCTCAGAAGTGGTTAGAGTCTATGGATTCTTCAATTACATTGAGCTGATTTCTGACATGCTGTTCCTTCTTTTTCCGTAGTGTACTCCCTTCCATCCCTACATCCCTCTCTCTTTCTCTCTTTCCCTCTCTCTCTCTCTCTCCCTCCCTCCCATCCATACATCCCTCTCTCTCTCTCTCTCTCCCTCCGTTCCCTACATCCCTCTCTCTTTCTCTTTCCCTCCCTCCCTCTCTCTCTCTCTCTCTCTCTCTCTCTCTCTCTCTCTCTCTCCCATCCCTACATCTCTCTCTCTCTCTCTCTCTCTCTCTCTCTCTCTCTCTCCCTCCCATCCCTCTCTCTCTATCTCTCTCTCTCTCTCTCTCTCTCCCTCCCATCCCTACATCCCTCTCTCTCTCCCTCTCTCTATCTCTCTCTCTCTCTCCCTCCCATCCCTACATCCCTCTCTCTCTCTCCCTCCCAGTGTGATGGAGAGGAGCAGTTGTCAGAGCGTGTAAAATGAGGAATCAGATGTGACCTGTGAGTTCAATGAACCAGTCAGCAGCTGACAGGAGGGAGGCGAGTGGTGTTTTAAACAGCATCAATTTATTTAGCTAACACACACACACACACACACACACACACACACACACATACAGAACACACATACACACACATACAGAACACACACACACTAACACTGAACACAAACACACTGAACACACATACATACACACACACATACACACACTGAACACACATACACACATACAGAACACACATACAGAACACACACACACACACACACACACGAACACACACACACCCTTCCTATCTTTCTATACAATCCACACGCTCATGTGTGTGTGTGTGTGTGTGTGTGTGTGTGTGTGTGTGTGTGTGTGTGTGTTCTGTATGTGTGTGTATGTGTGTTCTGTATGTGTGTGCGTGCGTGCGTGCGTGCGTGCGTGAGTGCGTGCGTGTGTGTGTGTGTGTGTGTGTGATGCTGGACATGTGTGAGTTACCTAGCAGCGATGCCTCCCTGGCGCAGGTTGGACACCCGAGGTTTTCCATCCTTGTCGACGCCCCCGGACACAGTGAGGCCGAGTGTGGTTCCCTCTTTCTTCATTAACTCTACAACACTGGAGCCCTTAAACTCATCTGAGAGAGGAGAGGAGGAAGAGGGGAGGAAGGGGGACAGGCGATGAGAGAGGTGCGGAGACCGAACAGGCCCCAACATGATGCAGAACACGAGATCCTTCCTCCTGTCCTCTCCTCCTCCTCCTCTGAAAAGGACTGTCAACACGCTGTCCTCAACTCCTTATCAGGAAGGAAGCAGCGGCAAGATGAACGGTTGAATGGTTTCTCTCTCTCTCCCTGTGTCTCTCTCTCTATCTATCTCTCCCAGTGTCTCTCACCCTGTCTCTCTCTCTCCCAGTGTCTCTCACCCTGTCTCTCTCTCCCAGTGTCTCTCTCACCCAGTCTCTCTCTCTCTCTCTCTCTCTCTCTCTCTCTCTCTCTCTCTCTCTCTCTCTCTCTCAGTCATGTGACAGTCTCTTCAGTATTTCCCTCCCTCCCTCTCTCTTCTTCCCTCTCCACTTCCCCCCACATGTCCTAATGCAAATCCTCTCTTCACCATCATACACAACAATACGGCTTCTCTCAGTCTCTGCATTATCTACAGCTGCCTTGCAGCCTCTCTTCTTGTGAAATCTCTCTCTCCTCTCCGCCTCTCCTCCTCTCTTCTCTCTCCTCATCCCTCTCTCTCCTCCTCCTCTCTCTTTCTCCTCTCCTCTCCTCTCTTCTCCTCGCCTCTCGTCTCCCTCTCTCTCCTCCTCTCTCTCTCTCTCTCTCATCCTCTCCCTCTCTCTCCTCCTCCTCCTCTCTCTCTCCTCCTCCTCCTCTCTCTCTCCTCCTCCTCCCTCTCTCCTCCTCCTCCTCTCTCTCTCCTCCTCATCCTCTCTCTCTCCTCCTCCTCCTCCTCTCCCCCTCTCTCTCTCTCTCTCTCTCTCTCCTCTCCCTCTCTCTCTCTCTCCAACTCCTCCTCTCTCCCTCTCCTCTCCCTCCCCCTCTCTCTCCTTTCCCTCTCTCCTCCCCCTCTACTCTCCTCCCCCTCTACTCTCCTCCTCTCCCTCTACTCTCCTCCTCTCCCTCTCCTCTACTCCTCCACTCTCTCTCTCTCTCTCCTCTCCCCTCCTCTCAGCCTCTCTTCACTGAGGAACAGTGTGAAATATCTCTCCTCTCCTCTCCTTTCAGTCAGTCCATAAATAGTGATGGTAGGTAGGACAGAGAGTTAGTTGCTGGTTTCCTCCATGTCCTCAGGCTCCAGATAAAACAGACAGACACATCACATCTCACTTCAGCAGCAACATAAAAAGGAAATGTCCTAAATGGTACACTATTCCCTATATAGTGCACTACTTTAGACCAGAGCCCTATTCCCTATATAGTGCACTACTTTAGACCAGAGCACTAGTCCCTATATAGTGCACTACTTTAGACCAGAGCCCTATTCCCTATATAGTGCACTACTTTAGACCAGAGCCCTATTCCCTATATAGTGCACTACTTTAGACCAGAACCCTATTCCCTATATAGTGCACTACTTTAGACCAGAGCCCTATTCCCTATATAGTGCACTACTTTAGACCAGAACCCTATTCCCTATATAGTGCACTACTTTAGACCAGAGCCCATAGGGGACACTGTCTGTCTGTCTGTCTGTCTGTCTGGAGACTATCAGAGGACAGGGTTGTGGATGTCTCTGTGTCTGTCCAACTGGAGACTATCAGAGGACAGGGTTGTGGATGTCTCTGTGTCTGTCTGGAGACTATCAGAGGACAGGGTTGTGGATGTCTCTGTGTCTGTCCAACTGGAGACTATCAGAGGACAGGGTTGTGGATGTCTCTGTGTCTGTCCAACTGGAGACTATCAGAGGACAGGGTTGTGGATGTCTCTGTGTCTGTCTGGAGACTATCAGAGGACAGGGTTGTGGATGTCTCTGTGTCTGTCCAACTGGAGACTATCAGAGGACAGGGTTGTGGATGTCTCTGTGTCTGTCCAACTGGAGACTATCAGAGGACAGGGTTGTGGATGTCTCTGTGTCTGTCCAACTGGAGACTATCAGAGGACAGGGTTGTGGATGTCTCTGTGTCTGTCTGGAGACTATCAGAGGACAGGGTTGTGGATGTCTCTGTGTCTGTCCAACTGGAGACTATCAGAGGACAGGGCTGTGGATGTCTCTGTGTCTGTCTGGAGACTATCAGAGGACAGGGCTGTGGATGTCTCTGTGTCTGTCTGGAGACTATCAGAGGACAGGGTTGTGGATGTCTCTGTGTCTGTCCAACTGGAGACTATCAGAGGACAGGGCTGTGGATGTCTCTGTGTCTGTCTGGAGACTATCAGAGGACAGGGTTGTGGATGTCTCTGTGTCTGTCTGGAGACTATCAGAGGACAGGGTTGTGGATGTCTCTGTGTCTTTCCAACTGGAGACTATCAGAGGACAGGGTTGTGGATGTCTCTGTGTCTGTCCAACTGGAGACTATCAGAGGACAGGGTTGTGGATGTCTCTGTGTCTGTCCAACTGGAGACTATCAGAGGACAGGGTTGTGGATGTCTCTGTGTCTGTCCAACTGGAGACTATCAGAGGACAGGGTTGTGGATGTCTCTGTGTCTGTCTGGAGACTATCAGAGGACAGGGTTGTGGATGTCTCTGTGTCTGTCCAACTGAAGACTATCAGAGGACAGGGTTGTGGATGTCTCTGTCCAACTGCCTTGTTGGGGAGGAGATGTCTTTCAGAGGACAGGGTTGTATTGGACACAGAGAAGAACAACAGCTAGCTAATTCAGCCATAAGGTCCAACACTCTTAACCTCGAGAGTACCATCCCATCCTGCTAGGGGTGAGGTGGAGATGTGTGAGGGGAATGCACACACACACACACACACACACACACACACACACACACACACACACACACACACACACACACACACACACACACACACACACCTGTCACCCCCATCACACAACCAGCTGACCCTGGGGGAGGGAGGGAGGGAGGGAGGGAGGGAGGGAGGGAGGGAGGGAGGGAGGGAGGGAGGGAGGGAGGGAGGGAGGGAGGGAGGGAGGGAGGGAGGGGAGTGATGGGAGCAGAGGGCGAGGGATAGGGGAATGGGAGATATAGGGATAGATGAGAGGAGAGGTGGAAGGGGAGAGATAGGGTGGCGAGGAGAGAAGAGGAGGAAGGAGGAGAAGAGAGGAGAGAGGGATGGATGAGAGGGGGAGGGGAAGGGATAGGGAGGAGAGGGGGGTGGGGATGGTTGAGGGGAATGAGGAATGAGGAGAGGACTGGGTTGGGGATGGTTGAGGGGAATGAGGAGAGGACAGTCATATCTAACCACTACAATCTGAGACAGTCTGTCTAGATGGTCTTCATCAACACTACAATCTGAGACAGTCTGTCTGGAGGGTCTTCGTCAACATAACCAGTCATATCTAACCACTACAATCTGAGACAGTCTGGATGGTCTTCATCAACATAACCAGTCATATCTAACCACTACAATCTGAGACAGTCTGGATGGTCTTCATCAACATAACCAGTCATATCTAACCACTACAATCTGAGACAGTCTGTCTGGATGGTCTTCATCAACATAACCAGTCATATCTAACCACTACAATCTGAGACAGTCTGTCTGGATGGTCTTCATCAACATAACCAGTCATATCTAACCACTACAATCTGAGACAGTCTGGATGGTCTTCATCAACATAACCAGTCATATCTAACCACTACAATCTGAGACAGTCTGGATGGTCTTCATCAACATAACCAGTCATATCTAACCACTACAATCTGAGACAGTCTGGATGGTCTTCATCAACATAACCAGTCATATCTAACCACTACAATCTGAGACAGTCTGGATGGTCTTCATCAACATAACCAGTCATATCTAACCACTACAATCTGAGACAGTCTGGATGGTCTTCATCAACATAACCAGTCATATCTAACCACTACAATCTGAGACAGTCTGGATGGTTTTCATCAACATAACCAGTCATATCTAACCACTACAATCTGAGACAGTCTGTCTGGAGGGTCTTCGTCAACATAACCAGTCATATCTAACCACTACAATCTGAGACAGTCTGGAGGTCCTTCATCAACATAACCAGTCATATCTAACCACTACAATCTGAGACAGTCTGTCTGGATGGTCTTCATCAACACTACAATCTGAGACAGTCTGGAGGGTCTTCAACAACATAACCAGTCATATCTAACCACTACAATCTGAGACAGTCTGTCTGAAGGGTCTTCATCAACATAACCAGTCATATCTAACCACTACAATCTGAGACAGTCTGTCTGGAGGCTCTTCATCAACAAAACCAGTCAACTATGGTTCTGTGAACACTGGAGGGTGAATGAATTGTGCATCACACTGTGAAGAGACAAACTGTCTCTCTGTTCCAAAAGCCCACAGACCAGGCTGTGATCTGGTGGGTTATATTCCTGTCTGTGATGCTCAGAATGTGGATAAGCCTCTTAGAATGGAGATGAGTGGTGAGAGATACGATCAAGAGAGAGAAACAAGCCTCTGTGTCTCTCTCTCTCTCCTCCTCCTCCTCCTCTCTCCACTTCATCTCTCCTCATCCACTCTCTTCTTCTCTCCTCCTCTCCTCTCCTCCCTCCTCCTCCTCCTCCTCTCCTTGTCCTCTCTCCTCCTCCTCCTCTCCTCCACTAATCACCTCCTCCTCCAATCTCAATCTCAATCTCCTCCTCTCCTACACTCTCCTCCTCTAATCACCTCCTCCTCCTCCTCCTCTAATCCCCTCCTCCTCATCCTCCTCTAATCACCTCCTCCTCCTCCTCTCCTCCACTCTCCTCCTCTAATCACCTCCTCCTCTCCTCCTCTAATCACCTCCTCCTCTCCTCCTCTAATCTCCTCCTCCTCCCCTGCTCTAATCACCTCCTCCTCTCCTCCTCTAATCTCCTCCTCCTCCTCCTCCTCTAATCACCTCCTCCTCCTCCTCCTCCTCTCCTCTGCCCTTTCCTATGTCCTATCCTCCCTTCCTCTCCCTCGCGTCTCTCACCCCCCCACCCCACCCCCATAGGTCACACCCTCTCCTCTGTGCCTGTTCATGTCCAGTGTGGTAGTAGGGTTAGAGGACAGTGAGACAAGGGGACTGCGTCAGACAAAATGTCCTTCTCCTGCTCAGTCATTTCCCTAGTGAGCAGGCCTGACAGATGGCCCTGAGAACAGCACGCAGCAGGGACACTGTCCAGGAGACTTTAAAACCGCGTGATGTAGTGACACCAAGGAACAGAGGACATGAACCCTGTCCTCCTCTGTCCTCCTTTAACTCTCCGTCTACTGTTTAGTTAAGTGATAAACTGGTGTTTGGAGGATACAGCACATTGGCTTGTCAAGGGCCGGCACTCTGTGCCAATATATTATCCTCCAAAACACCGTCTTCCAGGGCATTGACACTTTTATACAACTGGTTACCAACATGTTCAAATAATCATGGACATTTTTTCATTAACAAAACATTATGTTATTCATGCTACTTCATCCTTCCAGGAGATATAGTCCAGACACACATCTAGGGTTGTTACTACACTACCACATGGTTACTACACTACAACATGGTTACTACACTACAACATGGTTACTAAACTACAACATGGTTACTACACTACCACATGGTTACTACACTACCACATGGTTACTACACTACCACATGGTTACTACACTACCACATGGTTACTACACTACAACATGGTTACTACACTACAACATGGTTACTACACTACCACATGGTTACTACACTACAACATGGTTACTACACTACAACATGGTTACTACACTACAACATGGTTACTACACTACAACATGGTTACTACACTACCACATGGTTACTACACTACAACATGGTTACTACACTACCACATGGTTACTACACATGGTTACTACACTACCACATGGTTACTACACTACAACATGGTTACTACACTACCACATGGTTACTACACATGGTTACTACACTACCACATGGTTACTACACTACAACATGGTTACTACACTACAACATGGTTACTACACTACAACATGGTTACTACACTACCACATGGTTACTACACTACAACATGGTTACTACACTACAACATGGTTACTACACTACCACATGGTTACTACACTACCACATGGTTACTACACTACAACATGGTTACTACACATGGTTACTACACTACCACATGGTTACTACACTACAACATGGTTACTACACTACAACATGGTTACTACACTACCACATGGTTACTACACTACCACATGGTTACTACACTACAACATGGTTACTACACATGGTTACTACACTACCACATGGTTACTACACTACCACATGGTTACTACACTACCACATGGTTACTACACTACAACATGGTTACTACACTACAACATGGTTACTACACTACACCATGGTTACTACACTACCACATGGTTACTACACTACCACATGGTTACTACACTACAACATGGTTACTACACATGGTTACTACACTACAACATGGTTACTACACTACCACACGGTTACTACACTACAACATGGTTACTACACATGGTTACTACACTACAACATGGTTACTACACTACCACATGGTTACTACACTACCACATGGTTACTACACTACCACATGGTTACTACACTACAACATGGTTACTACACATGGTTACTACACTACCACATGGTTACTACACTACCACATGGTTAATACACTACAACATGGTTACTACACTACAGCATGGTTACTACACTACAACATGGTTACTACACTACCACATGGTTACTACACTACAACATGGCTACTACACTACCACATGGTTACTACACTACAACATGGTTACTACACTACAACATGGTTACTACACTACAACATGGTTACTACACTACACCATGGTTACTACACTACAACATGGTTACTACACTACAGCATGGTTACTACACTACAGCATGGTTACTACACTACAACATGGTTACTACACTACAAACCCCTGGACACTACAACATGGTTAATACACTACAACATGGTTACTACACTACAGCATGGTTACTACACTACAACATGGTTACTACACTACAAACCCCTGGACACTACAACATGGTAACTACACCACAAAATGGTTACTACACTACATCATGGTTACTACACTACCACATGGTTACTACACTACAACATGGTTACTACACTACCACGTGGTTACTACACTACCACATGGTTACTACACTACAGTATGGTTACTACACTACCACATGGTTACTACACTACCACATGGTTACTACACTACCACATGGTTACTACACTACCACATGGTTACTACACTACAAACCCCTGGACACTACAACATGGTAACTACACCACAAAATGGTTACTACACTACATCATGGTTACTACACTACCACATGGTTACTACACTACAACATGGTTACTACACTACAGCATGGTTACTACACTACAACATGGTTACTACACTACCACATGGTTACTACACTACAACATGGTTACTACACTACAGCATGGTTACTACACTACAACATGGTTACTACACTACAACATGGTTACTACACTACAAACCCCTGGACACTACATCATGGTTACTACACTACAACATGGCTACTACACTACAGCATGGTTACTACACTACCACATGGTTACTACACTACAGCATGGTTACTACACATGGTTACTACACTACAGCATGGTTACTACACTACCACATGGTTACTACACTACACCATGGTTACTACACTACAACATGGTTACTACACTACAGCATGGTTACTACACTACAACATGGTTACTACACTACAAACCCCTGGACACTACAACATGGTAACTACACCACAAAATGGTTACTACACTACAACATGGTTACTACACTACCACATGGTTACTACACTACAACATGGTTACTACACTACAACGTGGTTACTACACTACCACATGGTTGCTACACTACAGCATGGTTACTACACTACAACATGGTTACTACACTACCACATGGTTACTACACTACAGCATGGTTACTACACTACCACATGGTTACTACACTACCACATGGTTACTACACTACCACATGGTTACTACACTACCACATGGTTACTACACTACCACATTGTTACTACACTACCACATGGTTACTACACTACAGCATGGTTACTACACTACCACATGGTTACTACACTACAACATGGTTACTACACTACCACATGGTTACTACACTACAACATGGTTACTACACTACCACATGGTTACTACACTACCACATGGTTACTACACTACAGCATGGTTACTACACTACAACATGGTTACTACACTACAAACCCCTGGACACTACAACATGGTAACTACACCACAACATGGTTACTACACTACAGCATGGTTACTACACTACAACATGGTTACTACACTACAACATGGTTACTACACTACAAACCCCTGGACACTACAACATGGTTACTACACTACAACATGGTTACTACACTACAACATGGTTACTACACTACAAACCCCTGGACACTACAACATGGTAACTACACCACAAAATGGTTACTACACTACAGCATGGTTACTACACTACAGCATGGTTACTACACTACAACATGGTTACTACACTACCACATGGTTACTACACTACAACATGGTTACTACACTACCACATGGTTACTACACTACCACATGGTTACTACACTACCACATGGTTACTACACTACACCATGGTTACTACACTACAACATGGTTACTACACTACAACATGGTTACTACACTACTACATGGTAACTACACTACAACATGGTTACTACACTACAACATGGTTACTACACTACAACATGGTTACTACACTACAAACCCCTGGACACTACAACATGGTTACTACACTACAACATGGTTACTACACTACCACATGGTTACTAAACTACCACATGGTTACTACACTACCACATGGTTACTACACTACACCATGGTTACTACACTACAGCATGGTTACTACACTACCACATGTTTACTACACAACCACATGGTTACTACACTACAAACCCCTGGACACTACACCATGGTTACTACACTACAACATGGTTACTACACAACAACATGGTAACTACACTACCACATGGTTACTACACAACAACATGGTTACTACACATGGTTGCTACACTACAACATGGTTACTACACAACAACATGGTTACTACACTACCACATGGTAACTACACTACAACATGGTTACTACACTACAACATGGTTACTACACAACAACATGGTTACTACACTACTACATGGTAACTACACTACAACATGGTTACTACACTACAACATGGTTACTACACATGGTTACTACACTACCACATGGTAACTACACTACAACATGGTTACTACACTACAGCATGGTTACTACACTACAACATGGTTACTACACTACCACATGGTTACTACACTACCACATGGTTACTACACTACAACATGGTTACTACACTACAACATGGTTACTACACATGGTTACTACACTACCACATGGTAACTACACTACAACATGGTTACTACACTACAACATGGTTACTACACTACAACATGGTTACTACACTACAAACCCCTGGACACTACAACATGGTTACTACACTACAACATGGTTACTACACTACAACATGGTTCCTACACTACAACATGGTTACTACACTACCACATGGTTACTACACTACCACATGGTTACTACACTACACCATGGTTACTACACTACAACATGGTTACTACACTACAACATGGTTACTACACTACCACATGGTTACTACACAACCACATGGTTACTACACTACAAACCCCTGGACACTACACCATGGTTACTACACTACAACATGGTTACTACACTACAACATGGTTACTACACTACAACATGGTTACTACACTACTACATGGTAACTACACTACAACATGGTTACTACACTACAACATGGTTACTACACTACAACATGGTTACTACACTACAAACCCCTGGACACTACAACATGGTTACTACACTACAACATGGTTACTACACTACCACATGGTTACTAAACTACCACATGGTTACTACACTACCACATGGTTACTACACTACACCATGGTTACTACACTACAGCATGGTTACTACACTACCACATGTTTACTACACAACCACATGGTTACTACACTACAAACCCCTGGACACTACACCATGGTTACTACACTACAACATGGTTACTACACAACAACATGGTAACTACACTACCACATGGTTACTACACAACAACATGGTTACTACACATGGTTGCTACACTACAACATGGTTACTACACAACAACATGGTTACTACACTACCACATGGTAACTACACTACAACATGGTTACTACACTACAACATGGTTACTACACAACAACATGGTTACTACACTACTACATGGTAACTACACTACAACATGGTTACTACACTACAACATGGTTACTACACATGGTTACTACACTACCACATGGTAACTACACTACAACATGGTTACTACACTACAGCATGGTTACTACACTACAACATGGTTACTACACTACCACATGGTTACTACACTACCACATGGTTACTACACTACAACATGGTTACTACACTACAACATGGTTACTACACATGGTTACTACACTACCACATGGTAACTACACTACAACATGGTTACTACACTACAACATGGTTACTACACTACAACATGGTTACTACACTACAAACCCCTGGACACTACAACATGGTTACTACACTACAACATGGTTACTACACTACAACATGGTTCCTACACTACAACATGGTTACTACACTACCACATGGTTACTACACTACCACATGGTTACTACACTACACCATGGTTACTACACTACAACATGGTTACTACACTACAACATGGTTACTACACTACCACATGGTTACTACACAACCACATGGTTACTACACTACAAACCCCTGGACACTACACCATGGTTACTACACTACAACATGGTTACTACACTACAACATGGTTACTACACTACCACATGGTTACTACACTACAGCATGGTTACTACACTACCACATGGTTACTACACTACCACATGGTTACTACACTACAACATGGTTACTACACTACAACATGGTTACTACACTACAAACCACTGGCCTCAGATCTATCAAAAGTAGTGCACTATATAGGGGACATTTATAGGGGACATATATAGGGGACATATATAGGGCACATATATAGGGGACATATATAGGGCACATATATAGGGGACATATATAGGGGACATATATAGGGGACATATATAGGGCACATATATAGGGGACATATATAGGGGACATATATAGGGGACATATATAGGGCACATATATAGGGGACATATATAGGACACATATATAGGGGACATATATAGGGCACATATATAGGGGACATATATAGGGGACATATATAGGGGACATATATAGGGCACATATATAGGGGACATATATAGGGGACATATGTAGGGGACATATATAGGGCACATATATAGGGCACATATATAGGGGACATATGTAGGGGACATATATAGGGGACATATATAGGGGACATATATAGGGGACATATATAGGGGACATATATAGGGGACATATATAGGGCACATATATAGGGGACATATATAGGGGACATATATAGGGCACATATATAGGGCACATATATAGGGGACATATATAGGGGACATATATAGGGGACATATATAGGGGACATATATAGGGGGCAGCGTGCCATTTGAGATGTAGTTCAGGTACAAGCTAGGTGCTGCCAGACAGCCTGTCCTGTCAGTGTCTATCGCCCACTAAGCATATCATTGAAAAAGACCCAAGCCATTCTACCCTTTAATTAAATGTTAACTTAAGTCATTTGCATATTGATGAGAATGCCAAAGGGGGCTTCAGGATGGAGAAAAGGAGTTTGGTGTTGGGGTAGTCGTGTGGGGGCGGGGTATCCGTGCACAGCTGAAGTCATTTCCGTGCTAGCGGGTTTGCGGTTAATCGGAAGCGCTAGCTAGCTGGCTGGCAGAGTTGTGACGGGGAAGGGAAGGAGTGTGTGTGTGCGAAGGGGACAAACAGGAAGGAAGAGAGGGGACCCGGGGCCTCGGAGAGGGGAAGGAGTGTGTGTGCGGTGTGCAAGGGGGACAAACAGGAAGGAAGAGAGGGGACCCGGGGCCTCGGAGAGGGGAAGGAGTGTGTGTGTGCATGTGTGCGGGTGTGCGAGGGGGACAAACAGGAAGGAAGAGAGGGGACCCGGGGCCTCGGAGAGGGGAAGGAGTGTGTGTGTGCATGTGTGCGGGTGTGCGAAGGGGACAAAGAGGAAGGAAGAGAGGGGACCCGGGGCCTCGGAGAGGGGAAGGAGTGTGTGTGTGCATGTGTGCGGGTGTGCGAGGGGGACAAACAGGAAGGAAGAGAGGGGACCCGGGGCCTCGGAGAGGGGAAGGAGTGTGTGTGCAAGTGTGCGGGTTTGCGAGGGGGACCCGGGGCCTCGGTTCCCCTTTCTGTAGATTCGCTGCTGTGCCTGGTAATCTGCACTGAACCAAATCAGCCCAGTTTACAACATGCTAGAGTTGATATAAGGTGACCACTGAGCATCAATCAGCCGTAGAGAAAGGCCACTGCCCCTGAAACGGTGATCTCGGACACAAATGATATAGGAGGGACCTTTTCCAACTAATCTCAGCTTCTATGGCTGCCTGAACTTAGAGCCAGCATACCGTATGCCCTGCAGGGTGTTCCTGTCATTGGTGCTCGTCTCTAAGAGATGAGGAGATATTTCTACAGGTTAACATGTGTACCAGAGAGGATGAATGGTTTCTGGGTCTAACAGAGATGTTTTGCTCTCTCTGTTCTCTCTCCTCTGTTCTCTGTTCTCTCTCCTCTGTTCTCTGTTCTCTCTTCTCTGTTCTCTCTTCTCTCTCCTCTGTTCTCTCTCTCTCTCCTCTGTTCTCTCTCTCTCCTCTGTTCTCTCTCTCCTCTGTTCTCTCTCTCTCCTCTGTTCTCTCTCTCTCCTCTGTTCTCTCTCTCTCCTCTGTTCTCTCTCTGTTCTCTCTCCTCTGTTCTCTCTCTTTTCAGGATCTGACTGTGTTTACCTCCCATCTCCTGTCTCTCCAACTTCTCCACCTCTCCCACACCTCCCACAGCACCAGAGGGACAGACAGACAGACAGGCAGAATGTCTCACCTCTCTCCCGCCTCTCCCACAGCACCAGAGGGACAGAGAGACAGACTGTCTCACACCTCTCCCGCCTCTCCCACAGCACCAGAGGGACAGAGAGACAGAGAGACAGACTGACTGTCTCACACCTCTCCCACCTCTCCCACAGCACCCGAGTGACAGACAGACAGGTAGGTAGTCACACATCTTTCTCTCTTTCTTGAGTTCTTTCTTTCCCTATCACCCTTGACCTCTCACGATCTCTCTCTCTCTCTCTCTCCCGTCATCTCACTGTGTGTGGGCGAGGAGAGGATGAAGTCATCTGTGCAAACAACTATATTTGAATCAACAAGTGCTTCAGAAATTCAAGACAAGACTTGCAGAATGCATTAAGTCTGTTAGGAGAAAGAGAGAGAAAGAGTGAAAGAGTGTTTCAGAGTTGGTTCATGCATTTACTGTCTGTTTAAAAACCACGTAGTCGTTGACACCTTCTATCTGGCGTCTCGTAAAATAGCTCCCGGATGCTCATAACCTCTCTGAGTTATCATTTCCTATAACACTGGTTTCATCAAAACAAATAAAACAGGAACTAGCTATAAAACACAAACCCCATGACTCTAACCTGGGGCGGCAGGGTAGCCTAGTGGTTAGAGCGTTGGACTAAACAGGAACTAGTTATAAAACACAAACCCCATGACTCTAACCTGGGGAGGCAGGGTAGCCTAGTGGTTAGAGCGTTGGACTAAACAGGAACTAGTTATAAAACACAAACCCCATGACTCTAACCTGGGGCGGCAGGGTAGCCTAGTGGTTAGAGCGTTGGACTAAACAGGAACTAGCTATAAAACACAAACCCCATGACTCTAACCTGGGGAGGCAGGGTAGCCTAGTGGTTAGAGCGTTGGACTAAACAGGAACTAGCTATAAAACACAAACCCCATGACTCTAACCTGGGGAGGCAGGGTAGCCTAGTGGTTAGAGCGTTGGACTAAACAGGAACTAGCTATAAAACACAAACCCCATGACTCTAACCTGGGGAGGCAGGGTAGCCTAGTGGTTAGAGCGTTGGACTAAACAGGAACTAGCTATAAAACACAAACCCCATGACTCTAACCTGGGGCGGCAGGGTAGCCTAGTGGTTAGAGCGTTGGACTAAACAGGAACTAGCTATAAAACACAAACCCCATGACTCTAACCTGGGGAGGCAGGGTAGCCTAGTGGTTAGAGCGTTGGACTAAACAGGAACTAGCTATAAAACACAAACCCCATGACTCTAACCTGGGGAGGCAGGGTAGCCTAGTGGTTAGAGCGTTGGACTAAACAGGAACTAGCTATAAAACACAAACCCCATGACTCTAACCTGGGGCGGCAGGGTAGCCTAGTGGTTAGAGCGTTGGACTAAACAGGAACTAGCTATAAAACACAAACCCCATGACTCTAACCTGGGGAGGCAGGGTAGCCTAGTGGTTAGAGCGTTGGACTAAACAGGAACTAGCTATAAAACACAAACCCCATGACTCTAACCTGATAAGTACATCACATCTATATAACAGGTCAAATGGAATCAATAAGTACCAAAGAGGAAACAGTCCCCTGAACCAACGGAGGGTATTGATACAGTCCCCTGAATCAACGGACGGTATTGATACAGTCCCCTGAACCAACGGAGGGTATTGATACAGTCCCCTGAACCAACGGAGGGTATTGATACAGTCCCCTGAACCAACGGAGGGTATTGATACAGTCCCCTGAACCAACGGAGGGTATTGATACAGTCCCCTGAACCAACGGAGGGTATTGATACAGTCCCCTGAACCAACGGAGGGTATTGATACAGTCCCCTGAACCAACGGAGGGTATTGATACAGTCCCCTGAACCAACGGACGGTATTGATACAGTCCCCTGAACCAACGGACGGTATTGATACAGTCCCCTGAACCAACGGACGGTATTGATACAGTCCCCTGAACCAACGGACGGTATTGATACAGTCCCCTTAACCAACGGACGGTATTGATACAGTCCCCTGAACCAACGGACGGTATTGATACAGTCCCCTGAACCAACGGACGGTATTGATACAGTCCCCTGAACCAACGGACGGTATTGATACAGTCCCCTGAACCAACGGACGGTATTGATACAGTCCCCTGAACCAACGGAGGGTATTGATACAGTCCCCTGAACCAACGGAGGGTATTGATACAGTCCCCTGAACCAACGGAGGGTATTGATACAGCCCCCTGAACCAACGGAGGGTATTGATACAGTCCCCTGAACCAACGGAGGGTATTGAAACAGTCCCCTGAACCAACGGAGGGTATTGAAACAGTCCCCTGAACCAACGGAGGGTATTGATACAGTCCCCTGAACCAACGGAGGGTATTGATACAGTCCCCTGAACCAACAGAGGGTATTGATACAGTCCCCTGAACCAACGGAGGGTATTGAACCAGTCCCCTGAACCAACAGAGGGTATTGATACAGTCCCCTGAACCAACCTGTATTGAAACAGCCCCCTGAACCAGATGAGGCTAGTGTAACCGAAGTGAAATGGCTAGCTAGTTAGCGCGCGCTAATAGTGTTTCAAACGTCACTCGCTCTGAGCCTTCTAGTAGTTGTTCCCCTTGCTCTGCATAGGTAACGCTGCTTCGATGGTGGCTGTTGTCGTTGTGTTGCTGGTTTGAGCCCAGGGAGGAGCGAGGAGAAGGACGGAAGCTAAACTGTTACACTGGCAATACTAAAGTGCCCAGAAGAACATCCAATAGTCAAAGGCTAATGAAATACAAATTGTATAGAGGGAAATAGTCCTGTAATTCCTATATTAACTACAACCTAAAACCTCTTACCTGGGAATATTGAAGACTCATGTTAAAAGGAAACACCAGCTTTCATATGTTCTCATGTTCTGAGCAAGGAACTGAAACGTTAGCTTTTTTACATGGCACATATTGCACTTTTACTTTCTTCTCCAACACTTTGTTTTTGCATTATTTAAACCAAATTGAACATGTTTCATTATTTATTTGAGGCTAAATTGATTTTATTGATTTATTATATTAAGTTAAAATAAGTGTTTATTCAGTATTGTTGTAATTGTTATTATTACAAATACATAAATAAATAAACAAAATCGTTGATTAATTGGTATCGGCTTTTTTGGTCCTCCAATAATCGGTGTTGAAAAATCATAATCGGTCGACCTCTAGTGGATAATATGGTAATACTGTTGCTACACTGTTTCAATTCTCTCTCTCTCTCTCTCTCTCTCTCTCTCTCTCTCTCTCTCTCTCTCTCTCTCTCTCTCTCTCTCTCTCTCTCTCTCTCTCTCTCTCTCTCTCTCTCTCTCTCTCTCTCTCTCTCTCTCTCTCTCTCTCTCTCTCTCTCTCTCTCTCTCTCTCTCTCTCTCTCTCTATCCTCGTGGGGACTTAAAATTGATTTAGTTATTCTAATCACTATCTCTCTCACAAAAAACATAATCGCCATCTCCCTCTTTTTCAAACAGATCCAAACATCTCTATCCATCCCCCAGTCTGTCCCTGACTAAACTCTCTCTCTGAAGCCAATGAGGCCAGTGTGTATAATAGCAGCGTGGCTTGGCAGTGAAGGATATCACTTTTATCTCGCTCTAGAGCTGAGCCTGGCGTTGTTGTTGTTGTTGTTGACAGAACAGCTTGTTAATAACTCTCAGACGAGGCCAGGAGACGCAACACATGCCCAGTAATCTGTTACTCAGAGAGTTGGCTCCCAGCGATACAACACATTCTGATAGAGCTCACTGAGTCCACGAGATACAACACATTCTAATAGAGCTCACTGAGTCCACGAGATACAACACATTCTAATAGAGCTCACTGAGTCCACGAGATACAACACATTCTAATAGAGCTCACTGAGTCCACGAGATAACAACACATTCTGATAGAGCTCACTGAGTCCACGAGATGCAACACATTCTAATAGAGCTCACTGAGTCCACGAGATAACAACACATTCTGATAGAGCCCACTGAGTCCATGATATACAACACATTCTGATAGAGCCCACTGAGTCCACGAGATAACAACACATTCTGATAGAGCTCACTGAGTCCACGAGATAACAACACATTCTGATAGAGCTCACTGAGTCCACGAGATAACAACACATTCTGATAGAGCTCACTGAGTCCACGAGATAACAACACATTCTGATAGAGCTCACTGAGTCCACGAGATAACAACACATTCTGATAGAGCTCACTGAGTCCACGAGATAACAACACATTCTGATAGAGCTCACTGAGTCCACGAGATAACAACACATTCTGATAGAGCTCACTGAGTCCGTGTAAAAGTGTTCTATAGATTCAGATCAAGACATTCTAGAGCATGTTTGTAAAGGTTTTCTATTGTTGAAGCACAGACCGTTTCTTTCAGAGGCAAAGAGAGACATTTACGGGTGTGAAGGGGCAGAGGGTCAGGTGAGGTAAGGACAGGTACAGGCAGGTAAGAGATCACAACATATTGAAGTGAGCATTGAACTGCTTAGTGTGCCCTAGGAAAGGACTGGTGAGGGGAGGGGTTAATCTAGCTCATTGGGAGGTGTGGGTTAGGTAGTAGGTGGGAGGTATTAGGTGACTAGTGTCCAATCAGGTAAGGGGTGATGGGGTCGATCACGTTTGGGGACAATCAGGTTAGGGTTCATAGGTGAGATAATAAAAGTCAAGGCTTAGTGAGGGGTCAGAGGTCAGGGTCGAGAGGTTATGTATCCTTACCTGGGATACTCTGCCTCCTGATGGCCAGCGCTCCATCCGGTGGCCTGGAGGGGTTGGAGTGCTTTGTGTAAGGCCCCTCATCTGGAGAACAACAAGGAAGGGAAAGACACTGTCAGCTACTGGGTTGGGATGGCTACTGTAGCACTCACAACCACACAGTCAACAACCCTCTCACCAGGACCAAGGAGTCAGATAGCACTCACAACCACACAGTCAACAACCCCCTCACCAGGACCAAGGAGTCAGATGGCACTACTCACAGTCAACAACCCTCTCACCAGGACCAAGGAGTCAGATAGCACTCACAACCACACAGTCAACAACCCCTTCACCAGGACCAAGGAGTCAGATAGCACTACTCACAGTCAACAACCCTCTCACCAGGACCAAGGAGGCAGATAGCAATCACAACCACACAGTCAACAACCCTCTCACCAGGACCAAGGAGTCAGATAGCACTACTCAGAGTCAACAACCCTCTCACAAGGACCAAAGAGTCAGATAGCACTCACAACCACACAGTCAACAACCCCCTCACCAGGACCAAGGAGTCAGATAGCACTACTCACAGTCAACAACCCTCTCACCAGGACCAAGGAGGCAGATAGCAATCACAACCACACAGTCAACAACCCTCTCACCAGGACCAAGGAGTCAGATAGCACTCACAACCACACAGTCAACAACCCCCTCACCAGGACCAAGGAGTCAGATAGCACTACTCACAGTCAACAACCCTCTCACCAGGACCAAAGAGTCAGATAGCACTCACAACCACACAGTCAACAACCCCCTCACCAGGACCAAGGAGTCAGATAGCACTACTCACAGTCAACAACCCTCTCACCAGGACCAAGGAGTCAGATAGCACTCACAACCACACAGTCAACAACCCCTTCACCAGGACCAAGGAGTCAGATAGCACTACAACCACACAGTCAACAACCCTCTCACCAGGACCAAGGAGTCAGATAGCACTCACAACCACACAGTCAACAACCCTCTCACCAGGACCAATGAGTCAGATAGCACTACTCACAGTCAACAACCCTCTCACCAGGACCAAGGAGTCAGATAGCAATCACAACCACACAGTCAACAACCCTCTCACCAGGACCAAGGAGTCAGATAGCACTACTCACAGTCAACAACCCTCTCAGCAGGACCAAAGAGTCAGATAGCACTCACAACCACACAGTCAACAACCCCCTCACCAGGACCAAGGAGTCAGATAGCACTACTCACAGTCAACAACCCTCTCACCAGGACCAAGGGGTCAGATAGCACTCACAACCACACAGTCAACAACCCCCTCACCAGGACCAAGGAGTCAGATAGCACTCACAACCACACAGTCAACAACCCCCTCACCAGGACCAAGGAGTCAGATAGCACTCACAACCACACAGTCAACAACCCCCTCACCAGGACCAAGGAGTCAGATAGCACTCACAACCACACAGTCAACAACCCCCTCACCAGGACCAAGGGGTCAGATAGCACTCACAACCACACAGTCAACAACCCCCTCACCAGGACCAAGGAGTCAGATAGCACTCACAACCACACAGTCAACAACCCCCTCACCAGGACCAAGGAGTCAGATAGCACTCACAACCACACAGTCAACAACCCCCTCACCAGGACCAAGGAGTCAGATAGCACTACTCACAGTCAACAACCCTCTCACCAGGACCAAGGAGTCAGATAGCACTCACAACCACACAGTCAACAACCCCTTCACCAGGACCAAGGAGTCAGATAGCACTACAACCACACAGTCAACAACCCTCTCACCAGGACCAAGGAGTCAGATAGCACTCACAACCACACAGTCAACAACCCTCTCACCAGGACCAATGAGTCAGATAGCACTACTCACAGTCAACAACCCTCTCACCAGGACCAAGGAGTCAGATAGCAATCACAACCACACAGTCAACAACCCTCTCACCAGGACCAAGGAGTCAGATAGCACTACTCACAGTCAACAACCCTCTCACCAGGACCAAAGAGTCAGATAGCACTCACAACCACACAGTCAACAACCCCCTCACCAGGACCAAGGAGTCAGATAGCACTACTCACAGTCAACAACCCCCTCACCAGGACCAAGGAGTCAGATAGCACTCACAACCACACAGTCAACAACCCCCTCACCAGGACCAAGGGGTCAGATAGCACTCACAACCAC
Source organism: Oncorhynchus mykiss (assembly GCF_057628025.1). NCBI lineage: Eukaryota > Metazoa > Chordata > Actinopteri > Salmoniformes > Salmonidae > Oncorhynchus > Oncorhynchus mykiss. The sequence goes on from NW_028322105.1 coordinate 381,553, forward strand.
ACAGTCAACAACCCCCTCACCAGGACCAAGGAGTCAGATAGCACTCACAACCACACAGTCAACAACCCCCTCACCAGGACCAAGGAGTCAGATAGCACTCACAACCACACAGTCAACAACCCCCTCACCAGGACCAAGGAGTCAGATAGCACTCACAACCACACAGTCAACAACCCCCTCACCAGGACCAAGGGGTCAGATAGCACTCACAACCACACAGTCAACAACCCCCTCACCAGGACCAAGGAGTCAGATAGCACTCACAACCACACAGTCAACAACCCTCTCACCAGGACCAATGAGTCAGATAGCAATCACAACCACACAGTCAACAACCCCCTCACCAGGACCAAGGAGTCAGATAGCACTACTCACAGTCAACAACCCCCTCACCAGGACCAAGGGGTCAGATAGCACTCACAACCACACAGTCAACAACCCTCTCACCAGGACCAAGGAGTCAGATAGCACTACTCACAGTCAACAACCCTCTCACCAGGACCAATGAGTCAGATAGCACTCACAACCACACAGTCAACAACCCCCTCACCAGGACCAAGGAGTCAGATAGCACTACTCACAGTCAACAACCCTCTCACCAGGACCAAGGAGTCAGATAGCACTACTCACAGTCAACAACCCTCTCACCAGGACCAAGGAGTCAGATAGCACTCACAACCACACAGTCAACAACCCTCTCACCAGGACCAAGGAGTCAGATAGCACTCACAACCACACAGTCAACAACCCCCTCACCAGGACCAAGGAGTCAGATAGCACTACTCACAGTCAACAACCCTCTCACCAGGACCAAGGAGTCAGATAGCACTACTCACAGTCAACAACCCTCTCACCAGGACCAAGGAGTCAGATAGCACTCACAACCACACAGTCAACAACCCTCTCACCAGGACCAAGGAGTCAGATAGCACTCACAACCACACAGTCAACAACCCCCTCACCAGGACCAAGGAGTCAGATAGCACTCACAACCACACAGTCAACAACCCTCTCACCAGGACCAAGGAGTCAGATAGCACTCACAACCACACAGTCAACAACCCTCTCACCAGGACCAAGGAGTCAGATAGCACTACTCAGAGTCAACAACCCCCTCACCAGGACCAAAGAGTCAGATAGCACTCACAACCACACAGTCAACAATCCCCTCACCAGGACCAAGGAGTCAGATAGCACTCACAACCACACAGTCAACAACCCTCTCACCAGGACCAAGGAGTCAGATAGCACTACTCACAGTCAACAACCCTCTCACCAGGACCAAGGAGTCAGATAGCACTACTCACAGTCAACAACCCTCTCACCAGGACCAAGGAGTCAGATAGCACTCACAACCACACAGTCAACAACCCCTTCACCAGGACCAAGGAGTCAGATAGCACTACTCACAGTCAACAACCCTCTCACCAGGACCAAGGAGTCAGATAGCACTACTCACAGTCAACAACCCTCTCACCAGGACCAAGGAGTCAGATAGCACTACTCACAGTCAACAACCCTCTCACCAGGACCAAGGAGTCAGATAGCACTACTCAGAGTCAACAACCCCCTCACCAGGACCAAGGAGTCAGATAGCACCCACAACCACACAGTCAACAACCCTCTCACCAGGACCAAGGAGTCAGATAGCACTACTCACAGTCAACAACCCTCTCACCAGGACCAAAGAGTCAGATAGCACTCACAACCACACAGTCAACAACCCCCTCACCAGGACCAAGGAGTCAGATAGCACTACAACCATATATATATATACACACTGTGCATTCGGGAAAGTATTCAGACCACTTTAATTTTTCCACATTTTGTTACGTTACAGCCTGTGATATTCCATTTTTATTTTTTTTAATAAAAATTAGCAAACATTTCTAAAAAAACAGGTTTTGCTTTGTCATTATGGGGTATTGTGATGTCATTATGGGGTATTGTGATGTCATTATGGGGTATTGTGATGTCATTATGGGGTATTGTGATGTCATTATGGGGTATTGTGATGTCATTATGGGGTATTGTGATGTCATAATGGGGTACTGTGATGTCATTATGGGGTATTGTGATGTCATTATGGGGTATTGTGTGTAGATCGATGAGGGGAAAAAAACTATTTACACATTTTTGTAAATGTATTCAAAATAAAAACTGAAATATTATATTTACATAAGTATTCAGACCCTTTACTCAGTACTTTGTTGAAGCACCTTTGGCAGCGATTGCAGCCTGGAGTCTTCTTCTTCAAGTTGGATGGGGAGCGTTGCTGCATAGCTATTTTCAGGTCTCTAGAGATGTCCGATCGGGTTCAAGTCCGGGCTCTTGCTGGGCCACTCAAGGACATTCAGAGACTTGTCCCCAAGCCACTCCTGTGTTAGTGTTGTTGTGCTGTTGGAAGGTGAACCTTCACCCCAGTCTGAGGTCCTGAGCTTTCTGGAGCAGGTTTTCATCAAGAATCTCTCTGTACTTTTCTCGTTTCATCTTTCCCTCAATCCTGATAAGTCCCCCAGTCCCTGCTTCTGAAAAATATCCCCACAGCATGATGTTGCCACCACCATGCTTCACCGTAGGGATGGTGCCAGGTTTCCTCCAGACGTGACGCTTGGCATTCAGACCAAATAGTTCAATCTTGGTTTCGTCAGACCAGAGAATCTTGTTCCTCATGGTCTGAGAGTCCTTTAGGTGCCTTTTGGCAAACTCCAAGCAGGCTGTCATGTGCCTTTTACTAGGGAGTGTCTTCCGTCTGTCCACTCTACCATAAATCCTTGATTGGTGGAGTGCTGCAGAGATGGTTGTCCTTCTGGAAGGTTTGCCCATCTCCACAGAGGAACTCTGGAGCTCTGTCAGAGTGACCATTGGGGTTCTTGGTCACCTCCCTGACCAAGGCCCTTCTCCCCCGATTGCTCAGATTGGCTGGGCGGCCAGCTCTAGGAAGTGTCTTGGTGGTTCCACACTTTTTCCATTTGAGAATAATGGAGGCCATTGTGTTCTTGGGGACCTTCAATACTGTAGAAATGTTTTGGTACCTTTCCACAGATCGGTGCCTCGACACAATCCTGCCTCGGAGCTCTACGGACCACTCCTTCGACCTCATGGCTTGGTTTTTGCTCTGAAATGCACTGTCAGCTGTAGGACCTTTATATATACAGGTGTGTTTGCCTTTCCAGATCATGTCCAATCAATTGAATTTACCACAGTTGGACTCCAATCAAGTTGTAGAAACATCTCAAGGATGATCAACGGAAACATGATGGAAAGGGTCTGAACACGCATGTACATATTTTTTTGTATATAAATTTGCAAACATTTAAAAAAAAAAAAAAAATGTCTAGGTTGATGAGGAATTTAGTTGATTTATTCCATTTTAAAATAAGGCTGTAACGTAACAACATGTGGTGAACAAGGGCAGGAGTCTGAATACTTTCTGAATGCTCTGTAGACTGAACATGTTTCTCCGTCTTCACCGTCACCAGGTAGACGTTTCTCCTTGGCGGCTCGGTGTCGGAGCGGCTCCTGGACGACCCAACCTGTCAACGCCGGCATAACGACTTGGACATGTTGACATGTTGAGGTGAAAGACAACGCTCAATCAAACCACTGACATCCCTTCATCTCAGTGTGTCGGTCAGCACACAGAGGAAACCCCTTCTCTCTCCTAGTACAGAGACAACAGACAGTTATCGGCTCCACTGCTGAAATAACCATCTGACGGCAGCATGAACAGAACCAGTAGTCTCAGGAACACAACACCAGTAGTCTCTGACAGGACCAGGAACACAACACCAGTAGTCTCTGACAGGACCAGGAACACAACACCAGTAGTCTCTGACAGGACCAGGAACACAACACCAGTAGTCTCTGACAGGACCAGGAAGACAACACCAGTAGTCTCTGACAGGACCAGGAACACAACACCAGTAGTCTCTGACAGGACATGGAAGACAACACCAGTAGTCTCTGACAGGACCAGGAACACAACACCAGTAGTCTCTGACAGGGAGTCAACACCAGTAGTCTCTGACAGGACCAGGAAGACAACACCAGTAGTCTCTGACAGGACCAGGAAGACAACACCAGTAGTCTCTGACTGGACCAGGAAGACAACACCAGTAGTCTCTGACAGGACCAGGAAGACAACAACAGTAGTAGTCTCTGACAGGACCAGGAAGACAACCACAGTAGTCTCTGACAGGACCAGGAAGACAACACCAGTAGTCTCTGACAGGACCAGGAAGACAACACCAGTAGTCTCTGACAGGACCAGGAAGACAACACCAGTAGTCTCTGACAGGACCAGGAAGACAACACCAGTAGTCTCTGACAGGACCAGGAACACAACACCAGTAGTCTCTGACAGGACCAGGAACACAACACCAGTAGTCTCTGACAGGACCAGGAAGACAACAACAGTAGTCTCTGACAGGACCAGGAAGACAACAACAGTAGTCTCTGACAGGAAGCCAACAGTAGTAGTGTCTGACAGGAAGACTACAGTAGTAGTCTCTGACAGGACCAGGAAGACAACAGTAGTAGTGTCTGACAGGAAGACAACAGTAGTAGTCTCTGACAGGAAGACAACAGTAGTAGTCTCTGACAGGAAGACAACAGTAGTAGTCTCTGACAGGACCAGGAAGACAACAGTAGTAGTCTCTGACAGGAAGACAACAGTAGTAGTGTCTGACAGGAAGACAACAACAGTAGTAGTCTTTGACAGGAAGACAACAACAACAGTAGTAGTCTCTGACAGGACCAGGAAGACAACAACAGTAGTAGTGTCTGACAGGAAGACAACAACAGTAGTAGTCTCTGACAGGACCAGGAAGACAACAACAGTAGTAGTGTCTGACAGGAAGACAACAACAGTAGTAGTCTCTGACAGGAAGACAACAACAGTAGTAGTCTCTGACAGGAAGACAACAACAGTAGTAGTCTCTGACAGGAAGACAACAACAGTAGTAGTCTCTGACAGGAAGACAACAACAGTAGTAGTGTCTGACAGGAAGACAACAACAGTAGTAGTCTCTGACAGGAAGACAACAACAGTAGTAGTCTCTGACAGGAAGACAACAACAGTAGTAGTCTCTGACAGGAAGACAACAACAACAGTAGTAGTCTCTGACAGGACCAGGAAGACAACAACAGTAGTAGTCTCTGACAGGACCAGGAAGACAACAACAGTAGTAGTCTCTGACAGGACCAGGAAGACAACAACAGTAGTAGTGTCTGACAGGAAGACAACAACAGTAGTAGTCTCTGACAGGAAGACAACAACAACAGTAGTAGTCTCTGACAGGACCAGGAAGACAACAACAACAGTAGTCTCTGACAGGAAGACAACAGCAGTAGTAGTGTCTGACAGGAAGACAACAACAGTAGTAGTCTCTGACAGGAAGACAACAACAGTAGTAGTGTCTGACAGGAAGACAACAACAACAGTAGTAGTCTCTGACAGGAAGACAACAACAACAGTAGTGTCTGACAGGAAGACAACAACAGTAGTAGTCTCTGACAGGAAGACAACAACAACAGTAGTAGTCTCTGACAGGAAGACAACAGCAGTAGTAGTCTCTGACAGGAAGACAACAGCAGTAGTAGTCTCTGACAGGAAGACAACAACAACAGTAGTAGTCTCTGACAGGAAGACAACAGCAGTAGTCTCTGACAGGAAGACAACAACAACAGTAGTAGTCTCTGACAGGACCAGGAAGACAACAACAGTAGTAGTGTCTGACAGGAAGACAACAACAACAGTAGTAGTCTCTGACAGGAAGACAACAGCAGTAGTCTCTGACAGGAAGACAACAACAACAGTAGTAGTCTCTGACAGGACCAGGAAGACAACAACAGTAGTAGTCTCTGACAGGACCAGGAAGACAACAACAGCAGTAGTGTCTGACAGGAAGACAACAGTAGTAGTCTCTGACAGGAAGACAACAGCAGTAGTGCCTGACAGGACTAGGAAGAGAATACCTTTGTCCTCCCCACAAAGACCTCCTGTCTTAGGGCTCCAGATGAGTGCTTGTCTCAGCATCCTCCATTTATGCAGTACATTAGGCTTTGTGGAATGCATGGAGGGGGGTCAGGGATTACTGGGATGCCATGTGAAGACAGAGGGGGGGGGGGGCTATCATCACTGAACAGCAGCCACTGCTTATGGACCCCAGCCATACACACACACACACACACACACACACACACAAACTAATGCAACCAATGTCACTCATTACCACAATCATGCATACACATTATACACCACGCACACACACTGTCAATATGAATTCACACATTTGATATTCTCTCCTCTCTCTCGCTCTCACTGCGTTCATGATGAGCTTTAAGTGCCAGAAACAGGAAGTGCTAAATGAGGAAAAGACAGAATGATCATTCATAGGACACTTGGCTCATTGTGCTGAGTGAGACTCTAGAACACTCTGTATTCTGCTCATTGTGCTGAGTGAGACTCTAGAACACTCTGTATTCTGCTCATTGTGCTGAGTGAGAATCTAGAACAATCGGTATTCTGCTCATTGTGCTGAGTGAGAATCTGGAACAATCAGTATTCTGCTCATTGTGCTGAGTGAGACTCTAGAACACTTGGTATTCTGCTCATTGTGCTGAGTGAGACTCTAGAACACTTGGTATTCTGCTCATTGTGCTGAGTGAGACTCTAGAACACTTGGTATTCTGCTCATTGTGCTGAGTGAGACTCTAGAACACTTGGTATTCTGCTCATTGTGCTGAGTGAGACTCTAGAACACTTGGTATTCTGCTCATTGTGCTGAGTGAGACTCTAGAACACTTGGTATTCTGCTCATTGTGCTGAGTGAGACTCACAGTGGGACCTGCTGCTAACTGGATCAGCAGGGACTCTCTCTCTCTCTCTCTCTCTCTCTCTCTCTACCTTTCCCTCCCCCTCTATCTTTATTTCTCTCTCCCTCTCTTTCTCTCTCTGTTCCTCTCCCTCGTCTGTTTCTCTCTCTCTGTTCCTCTCCCTTGTCTCTTTCTCTCCCTTCCCCCCCTCCCTTCTCTCTCTCTGTTCCTCTCCCTCGTCTCTTTCTCTCTCTCTGTTCCTCTCCCTCGTCTCTTTCTCTCCCTTCCCCCCCTCCCTTCTCTCTCTCTGTTCCTCTCCCTCATCTCTTTCTCTCTCTCTCTGTTCCTCTCCCTCGTCTCTTTCTCTCCCTCATCTCTTTATCTCTCTCTGTTCCTCTCCCTCGTCTCTTTCTCTCCCTCTGTTCCTCTCCCTCGTCTCTCTCTCTCTCTCTCTGTTCCTCTCCCTCGTCTCTCTCTCTCCCTCGTCTCTTTCTCTCTCTCTGTTCCTCTCCCTCGTCTCTTTCTCTTTCTCTCCCTCTCTGTTCCTCTCCCTCGTCTCTCTCTCTCCCTCCTCTCTTTCTCCCTCTCTGTTCCTCTCCCTCGCCTCTCTCTCTCCCTCGTCTCTTTCTCTCTCCCTGTTCCTCTCCCTCGTCTCTTTCTCTCTCTCTGTTCCTCTCCCTCGTCTCTTTCTCTCTGTTCCTCTCCCTCGTCTCTCTCTCTCCCTCGTCTCTTTCTCTCTCTCTGTTCCTCTCCCTTGTCTCTTTCTCTCCCTCCCTCCCACCTCTCTCTGACCTCCTGTCCATCAGATCAATAAGACCCAGCTACCCTGTCTACCGCTCTATTAAAGACCTCTCCTAGAGCTATGGATTTGTATTACACTACCCTGTGGAGATGATTGTGTGTGTGTGTGTGTGTGTGTGTGTGTGTGTGTGTGTGTGTGTGTGTGTGTGTGTGTGTGTGTGTGTGTGTGTGTGCGTAAGGGGTGGGGATTACTAGGGACATCTCGATATGCTATTATCACAATACTTAGGTGCCAATACATTAAAGGCTTTTTGTAGTCACTGTGTGTTCCACTGTGTGTTGTGTCTTCTCTGTGTGCCTGGGCAGTCACTGTGTGTTCCACTGTGTGTTGTCTGTCCTTCAGTTAGAAGGTCTGTCTGTGTGTCTAGGCAGTCACTGTGTGTTGTGTCTTTTCTGTGTGTCTGGGCAGTCACTGTGTGTTCCACTGTGTGTTGTCTGTGCGTCAGTTAGAAGATCTGTCTGTGTGTCTGGGCAGTCACTGTGTGTTCCATTGTGTGTTGTCTGTCCTTCAGTTAGAAGGTCTGTCTGTGTGTCTGGGCAGTCACTGTGTGTTGTCTGTCCTTCAGTTAGAAGGTCTGTCTGTGTGTCTGGGCAGTCACTGTGTGTTCCACTGTGTGTTGTCTGTGCTTCAGTCAGAAGATCTGTCTGTGTGTCTGGGCAGTCACTGTGTGTTCCATTGTGTGTTGTCTGTCCTTCAGTTAGAAGGTCTGTCTGTGTGTCTGGGCAGTCACTGTGTGTCCCACTGTGTGTTGTGTCTTCTCTGTGTGTCTGGGCAGTCACTGTGTGTCCCACTGTGTGTTGTCTGTCCTTCAGTTAGAAGGTCTGTCTGTGTGTCTGGGCAGTCACTGTGTGTTCCACTGTGTGTTGTGTCTTCTCTGTGTGTCTGGGCAGTCACTGTGTGTTGTCTGTGCGTCAGTTAGAAGGTCTGTCTGTGTGTCTGGGCAGTCACTGTGTGTTGTGTCTTCTCTGTGTGTCTGGGCAGTCACTGTGTGTTGTCTGTCCATCAGTTAGAAGGTCTGTCTGTGTGTCTGGGCAGTCACTGTGTGTTGTGTCTTCTCTGTGTGTCTGGGCAGTCACTGTGTGTTGTCTGTGCGTCAGTCAGAAGGTCTGTCTGTGTGTCTAGGGGAGTGAGAGGGTTTGGCAAAGAGTTGGCACAACTCTGGCTCGTAATTACAAGCTGTAGATTGTATTAGACTTTTAAGTTAAAACAGGACGTTTGCATGTGATGTTGAGTGTAGAAGTGATCGTTTGAAACAGGTCCAATATACTCGATTTAAAGTTATTTGGCAACTTTAGATACAAAACCCCCATGATCCAACTACAGGCTAATGATGATTTGAGAAAGTCACCAACAACAAATAAATCTTGCTCTCTGTTCCTTGCCTCAGGCTGCACACGCTGGTTTCTCTCATCAAGTAGATCATATTTTCACCCATCAGACTATTCTCATTTTAATCTTGTCTTTACTAATATGTCAAATTGGTTTGGATTTAGAACGACCCATTATCCAATGGGAGGAGCAGAGGCAGAGGGGTCAAATCCCTGTAATCACTATACACTGGGAAAGAAAATGGAGGCCACTTTCCCTGCGGTTTTTCAAGCAGGTCGGCTTCTCCAGGTTTTATAACAACAATATGTCACGGTCGTTGAATGGAGATATATATATATATATAACAAGTGCAGACACAGGCAACTAACCATAGACAATAACCCACAAAATACCCAAGGAATATGGCTGCCTAAATATGGTTCCCAATCAGAGAGACAACGATAAACAGCTGCCTCTAATTGAGAACCAATCCAGGCAACCATAGACCTACATAAACACCTAGACTAGTGAAAAACACCCGTAGACATACATCACCCATGTGTTGGAGGAAATTATAGTTGAAATGATTAATTATGTATACATTTAGCTTAGAACCATTTATTTTAATACTATTATGTTATGGTATGAAATGTATGGGTTCTTGGTTAAACTGTTACTGAACATGTAAGTAAAACAAATGAATTGTCTGTACCTTGTGGGAAAGGGAGAAGGAGGGCATATCTTTCAGACAGACTGGAATGTTTGTTTTATGAGGGGAGTAGAAGACAGTCTCCAGACCTGAAGACACTCGCGCTATTGTGTGGATCGGAGAGAGTGTGAGAAACTGATGACGTCATTTTCAGTTTATAACCTGTGGAAAAATGTGTATGAAACCAGTACTCTCTTGAATTGAACGCTATAACCTGACCTTTAATAAGACTGGTCTCGATCTATTTCATGCATAATTAATGAATTTACAACTCATTAATGAAATAGAGAGAGTGCGAATTTTGGTTTTGGCTACAAAACATATAGGAATTTAGATTTCCACTAACAATACCCATGAGACATATCGCCCTCCTCGTCACACCCTGACCCAACCAAAATATATAAAGAAAACAAAGAATACTAAGGTCAGGGTGCGACACAATACGTGTTTAATATCATCTGCTGAGAAATACCTAGTAGCAGCTGGGATCCTCCATTTATGAGTCACAGCCATCAACACTCGGCTTTCACATGGGATCATACACAGAAACGTCTGGGCTTACAAGAACACTTAGAAGCATGCAGCCTCTCGTTGCGTGACAGGCGATATTCTGCCAACAACTCTGCACGCCGTGGGGCTCTCCTACTCGAGAGCGTCATTTTGGAATAAACCCAAGTGAAATCTGTTTCGGGAACGTCGATCGCCGCAATATGTCTTCACAACTTAAAACATCTTTCATTAAACTGTCGACAGGCCCTTCTCCTCTGCACGCTGGAGACAGGAACGAAGAAGAAGAGAGGAGGACATGGAAACGTACAGTGGTGAGATATTCTGTAGCTAAAGGTAATGTGTCAGCCTATTAATTATAAAAATATTTTTTTTTAAATCCCCAATTAGTAGACTATTGAAAATCAAATACAAATGCACTATAATTGTAGGCTAAATTTGTAAGCCACCCAACTAATCAATGAAACAACAGCAATCGTCTAGGCATTTACATTCTCTCCCATCAGGTAACCAGTCCATCTAGTATAGGTCTATCTATACATTCTCTCCCATCAGGTAACCAGTCCATCTAGTATAGGTCTATCTATACATTCTCTCCCATCAGGTAACCAGTCCATCTAGTATAGGCCTATCTATACATTCTCTCCCATCAGGTAACCAGTCCATCTAGTATAGGCCTATCTATACATTCTCTCCCATCAGGTAACCAGTCCATCTAGTATAGGCCTATCTATACATTCTCTCCCATCAAGTAACCAGTCCATCTAGTATAGGTCTTTCTATACATTCTCTCCCATCAGGTAACCAGTCCATCTAGTATAGGCCTATCTATACATTCTCTCCCATCAGGTAACCAGTCCATCTAGTATAGGCCTATCTATACATTCTCTCCCATCAGGTAACCAGTCCATCTAGTATAGGTCTATCTATACATTCTCTCCCATCAGGTAACCAGTCCATCTAGTATAGGCCTATCTATACATTCTCTCCCATCAGGTAACCAGTCCATCTAGTATAGGCCTATCTATACATTCTTTCCCATCAGGTAACCAGTCCATCTAGTATAGGTCTATCTATACATTCTCTCCCATCAGGTAACCAGTCCATCTAGTATAGGCCTATCTATACATTCTCTCCCATCAGGTAACCAGTCCATCTAGTATAGGCCTATCTATACATTCTCTCCCATCAGGTAACCAGTCCATCTAGTATAGGTCTATCTATACATTCTCTCCCATCAGGTAACCAGTCCATCTAGTATAGGTCTATCTATACATTCTCTCCCATCAGGTAACCAGTCCATCTAGTATAGGTCTATCTATACATTCTCTCCCATCAGGTAACCAGTCCATCTAGTATAGGCCTATCTATACATTCTCTCCCATCAGGTAACCAGTCCATCTAGTATAGGTCTATCTATACATTCTCTCCCATCAGGTAACCAGTCCGTCCAGTATAGGCCTATCTATACATTCTCTCCCATCAGGTAACCAGTCCATCTAGTATAGGCCTATCTATACATTCTAGAAACAACATCCACAACGACCATGTGTTCCACTCAGTTTCAACCTGCTGTTGAACTTCTTTCTTCAAATTGATCATCACAGTGAGGTGAGTTTTAAAAGCAGGATACTGTTTGGATGATCCGTGTGTGATGTGATTTTAGATTGTATTTTCATTGATGTCAGAGTGGTTAGACGAACAATAGAGCCCTGAGTACCAGAATATTAGGACCTGATGGAGGAACAATAGAGCCCTGAGTACCAGGCCATTATGACCTGATGGAGGAACAATAGAGCCCTGAGTACCAGGCCATTATGACCTGATGGAGGAACAATAGAGCCCTGAGTACCAGGCCATTATGACCTGATGGAGGGACAATAGAGCCCTGAGTACCAGGCCATTATGACCTGATGGAGGGACAATAGAGCCCTGAGTACCAGGCCATTATGACCTGATGGAGGAACAATAGAGCCCTGAGTACCAGGCCATTATGACCTGATGGAGGGACAATAGAGCCCTGAGTACCAGGCCATTATGACCTGATGGAGGGACAATAGAGCCCTGAGTACCAGGCCATTATGACCTGATGGAGGGACAATAGAGCCCTGAGTACCAGGCCATTATGACCTGATGGAGGGACAATAGAGCCCTGAGTACCAGGCCATTAGGACCTGATGGAGGAACAATAGAGCCCTGAGTACCAGACCATTATGACCTGATGGAGGAACAATAGAGCCCTGAGTACCATAATATTAGGACCTGATGGAGGAACAATAGAGCCCTGAGTACAAGGCCATTAGGACCTGAAGGACGAACAATAGAGCCCTGAGTACCAGGCCATTAGGACCTGATGGAGGGACAATAGAGCCCTGAGTACCAGACCATTAGGACCTGATGGACGAACAATAGAGCCCTGAGTACCAGAATATTAGGACCTGATGGAGGAACAATAGAGCCCTGAGTACCAGAATATTAGGACCTGAAGGAGGGACAATAGAGCTCTGAGTACCAGGCCATTAGGACCTGATGGAGGGACAATAGAGCCCTGAGTACCAGGCCATTAGGACCTGATGGAGGGACAATAGAGCCCTGAGTACCAGGCCATTAGGACCTGATGGAGGGACAATAGAGCCCTGAGTACCAGGCCATTAGGACCTGATGGAGGGACAATAGAGCCCTGAGTACCAGGCCATTAGGACCTGATGGAGGGACAATAGAGCCCTGAGTACCAGGCCATTAGGACCTGATGGAGGGACAATAGAGCCCTGAGTACCAGGCCATTAGGACCTGATGGAGGGACAATAGAGCCCTGAGTACCAGGCCATTAGGACCTGATGGAGGGACAATAGAGCCCTGAGTACCAGGCCATTAGGACCTGATGGAGGGACAATAGAGCCCTGAGTACCAGGCCATTAGGACCTGATGGAGGGACAATAGAGCCCTGAGTACCAGGCCATTAGGACCTGATGGAGGGACAATAGAGCCCTGAGTACCAGGCCATTAGGACCTGATGGAGGGACAATAGAGCCCTGAGTACCAGACCATTAGGACCTGATGGAGGGACAATAGAGCCCTGAGTACCAGGCCATTAGGACCTGATGGAGGGACAATAGAGCCCTGAGTACCAGGCCATTATGACCTGATGGAGGAACAATAGAGCCCTGAGTACCAGGCCATTAGGACCTGATGGAGGGACAATAGAGACCTGAGTACCAGGCCATTAGAACCTGATGGAGGGACAATAGAGCCCTGAGTACCAGGCCATTAGGACCTGATGGAGGGACAATAGAGCCCTGAGTACCAGGCCATTAGGACCTGATGGAGGGACAATAGAGCCCTGAGTACCAGGCCATTAGAACCTGATGGGGGGACAATAGAGCCCTGAGTACCAGACCATTAAGACCTGATGGAGGGACAATAGAGCCCTGAGTACCAGGCCATTAGAACCTGATGGAGGGACAATAGAGCCCTGAGTACCAGACCATTAGCTGGTCGTTAGCGATATGGGTACTAACAACGCATGTCTTGAGTGTAGAAGCGGAGATCACAGTGACTCAACAATCATGTGGAACTTGACTGCGGTCCTGACTAACGACTGTCGGTGTGGCGGTAATATGGTCCCTACAACACCCCTACACGACAGTGGGAAACACCCCGTTGGTAAGACCTACCATGGAAAAGCCCTAGATGTGTGGTCGTTGGTGTGCAGTAAAATCAACAGTCCTAGAAGTGTGGCAGTTGGCGTGCAGTAAAATCAACAGCCCTAGAAGTGTGGCAGTTGGTGTGCAGTAAAATCAACAGCCCTAGATGTGTGGCAGTTGGTGTGCAGTAAAATCAACAGCCCTAGATGTGTGGCAGTTGGTGTGTGGAAAAATCAACAGCTGCTCATTGTGAGAGAGAGATGCACCATGTGATTTTTGGCTGCACTTCCACTAACAGCGGTTGCAGTTCTCTCTGCTAACCCACCTCCCCGGGGCACTGACCATTACCAGCAGACAGCCCTACACTAACCCATAGCCTGTCTGTGTCATGATCTGGTCAGCAGGGGCCAAGCAGGCAAGGACTGACCATACAACCTGACTGGGATGGAATCAGCATGGCTCTTGGTGAAGAGACAAGCACCACTCAGCCCTGTATAACCCCACACACAGTGCCAGTCAGTCAGTCCAGAATCTGTGTATGACTCAATGGTCTGAGAGAGAGAGAGACCAGAGAGAGAAAGAGAGAGAGAGAGATAGAGAGAGGGGGAGAGAGGTAGAGATACAGAGATAGAGAGAGAGAGAGGTAGAGAGGTAGAGAGACAGAGAGATAGAGAGAGACAGAGAGATAGAGAGAGATAGAGAGAGAGATAGAGACAGAGAGAGAGACAGAGAGAGATACAGAGAGAGAGAGACAGAGAGAGAGAGAGACAGAGAGAGAGAGAGTGACAGAGAGAGAGAGACAGAGAGAGAGACAGAGAGACAGAGAGAGAGACAGAGAGAGATACAGAGAGAGAGAGACAGAGAGAGAGAGACAGAGAGAAAGACAGAGAGAGAGAGAGAGAGAGAGAGACAGAGAGAGAAACAGAGAGAGAGAGAGAGAGAGAGAGAGATAGAGGGGGGAGGAGGAGCACAGAGAGAGGTGCCATCTGGGTGCTCCCGTCTTCTGTTGACCCATCTAAAAGGCTTTTAGGAGGGCAGAGGACCAGAACTACTAGACTTTGTCCCAAATGGCACCCTATTCCCTTCATAGTGCCCTATTTTTAGTGCCGGTCCATAGTGCCGGTCCATAGTGCCGGTCCATAGTGCCGGTCCATAGTGTCGGTCCATAGTGTCGGTCCATAGGGCCGGTCCATAGTGCCGGTCCATAGTGCCGGTCCATAGTGCCGGTCCATAGTGCCGGTCCATAGTGCCGGCCCATAGTGCCGGTCCATAGTGCCGGCCCATAGTGTCGGTCCATAGTGCCAGTCCGTAGTGCCGGTCCATAGTGCCGGTCCGTAGTGCCGGTCCGTAGTGCCGGTCCGTAGTGCCGGTCCGTAGTGCCGGTCCGTAGTGCCGGTCCATAGTGCCGGTCCATAGTGCCGGCCCATAGTGCCGGTCCGTAGGGCCGGTCCGTAGTGCCGGTCCATAGTGCCGGCCCATAGTGCCGGTCCATAGTGCCGGTCCGTAGTGCCGGTCCATAGTGCCGGTCCATAGTGCCGGTCCATAGTGCCGGTCCATAGGGCCGGTCCGTAGTGCCGGTCCATAGGGCCGGTCCGTAGTGCCGGTCCATAGGGCCGGTCCGTAGTGCCGTACGTAGGGAATAGGGTGCCTTTTGGGACTCAGACTAGTAGTTCTGGTGCTTAACAAGCTGCTAGGGGACTGTGGTTCAACTCCAACGTCCCTAAACCAATTCAAGTAAGACAACAAGGTCAGGAACAAGATCAGCTATTCCAGGAAATGTCTTTTTTTTTATGTCAATATTATTTCTATGTTGGAGGGAGGCGGATCTGTAGTAAGCTGTAAATCTTCAGAAGGAACACTGAATCATGTCTCTTAAGACTGATCTGGTGAGGAACCTGATGAGATGAAGTCTGTCGTCATGCCAAGCTGATGCTTCAACATCTCTCTTCCTCATGTATGTACAGGCCTCTGTCAGGTTATAATACCTCATCTAGCAGACCTCTGTCAGGTTAAAATACCTCATCTAGCAGGCCTCTGTCAGGTTATAATACCTCATCTAGCAGGCCTCTGTCAGGTTATAATACCTCATCTAGCAGACCTCTGTCAGGTTATAATACCTCATCTAGCAGGCCTCTGTCAGGTTATAATACCTCATCTAGCAGGCCTCTGTTAGGTTATAATACCTCATCTAGCAGGCCTCTGTCAGGTTATAATACCTCATCTAGCAGGCCTCTGGCTCTGTCAGGTTTTAATACCTCATCTAGCAGGACTATGGCTCTGTCAGGTTATAATACCTCATCTAGCAGGACTATGGCTCTGTCAGGTTTTAATACCTCATCTAGCAGGACTATGGCTCTGTCAGGTTATAATAC
Source organism: Oncorhynchus mykiss (assembly GCF_057628025.1). Lineage (NCBI taxonomy): Eukaryota > Metazoa > Chordata > Actinopteri > Salmoniformes > Salmonidae > Oncorhynchus > Oncorhynchus mykiss. The sequence goes on from NW_028322105.1 coordinate 397,714, forward strand.
CTCATCTAGCAGGCCTCTGTCAGGTTATAATACCTCATCTAGCAGACCTCTGTCAGGTTATAATACCTCATCTAGCAGGCCTCTGTCAGGTTATAATACCTCATCTAGCAGGCCTCTGGCTCTGTCAGGTTTTAATACCTCATCTAGCAGGCCTCTGTTAGGTTATAATACCTCATCTAGCAGGCCTCTGTCAGGTTATAATACCTCATCTAGCAGGCTTCTGCCTCTGTCAGGTTATAATACCTCATCTAGCAGGACTATGGCTCTGTCAGGTTATAATACCTCATCTAGCAGGCTTCTGCCTCTGTCAGGTTATAATACCTCATCTAGCAGGACTATGGCTCTGTCAGGTTATAATACCTCATCTAGCAGGCTTCTGCCTCTGTCAGGTTATAATACCTCATCTAGCAGGCCTCTGTTAGGTTATAATACCTCATCTAGCAGGCCTCTGTCAGGTTATAATACCTCATCTAGCAGGCCTCTGTCAGGTTATAATACCTCATCTAGCAGGCCTCTGTTAGGTTATAATACCTCATCTAGCAGGCCTCTGTCAGGTTATAATACCTCATCTAGCAGGCCTCTGTTAGGTTATAATACCTCATCTAGCAGGCCTCTCAGGTTATAATACCTCATCTAGCAGGCCTCTGCCTCTGTCAGGTTATAATATCTCATCTAGCAGGCCTCTGTCAGGTTATAATACCTCATCTAGCAGGCCTCTGCCTCTGTCAGGTTATAATATCTCATCTAGCTGGCCTCTGTCAGGTTATAATACATCATCTAGCAGGCCTCTGTCAGGTTATAATACCTCATCTAGCAGGCCTCTGTCAGGTTATAATACCTCATCTAGCAGGCCTCTGTCAGGTTATAATACCTCATCTAGCAGGCCTCTGTCAGTTTATAATACCTCATCTAGCAGGACTATGGCTCTGACAGGTTTTAATAACTCATCTAGCAGGCCTCTGGCTCTGTCAGGTTATAATACCTCATCTAGCAGGCCTCTGTCAGGTTATAATACCTCATCTAGCAGGCCTCTGTCAGGTTATAATACCTCATCTAGCAGGCCTCTGGCTCTGTCAGGTTATAATAACTCATCTAGCAGGCCTATGGCTCTGACAGGTTTTAATACCTCATCTAGCAGGCCTCTGGCTCTGTCAGGTTATAATACCTCATCTAGCAGGCCTCTGTCAGGTTATAATACCTCATCTAGCAGGACTATGCCTCTGTCAGGTTATAATACCTCATCTAGCAGGCCTCTGTCAGGTTATAATACCTCATCTAGCAGGCCTCTGTCAGGTTATAATACCTCATCTAGCAGGCCTCTGTCAGGTTATAATACCTCATCTAGCAGGCCTCTGTCAGGTTATAATACCTCATCTAGCAGGCCTCTGTCAGGTTATAATACCTCATCTAGCAGGCCTCTGTCAGGTTATAATACCTCATCTAGCAGGCCTCTGTCAGGTTATAATACCTCATCTAGCAGGCCTCTGTTAGGTTATAATACCTCATCTAGCAGGCCTCTGTCAGGTTATAATACCTCATCTAGCAGGCCTCTGTCAGGTTATAATACCTCATCTAGCAGGCCTCTGTTAGGTTATAATACCTCATCTAGCAGGCCTCTGCCTCTGTCAGGTTTTAATACCTCATCTAGCAGGCCTCTGTCAGGTTATAATACCTCATCTAGCAGGCCTCTGTCAGGTTATAATACCTCATCGAGCAGGCCTCTGTCAGGTTATAATACCTCATCTAGTAGGCCTCTGCCTCTGTCAGGTTATAATACCTCATCTAGCAGGCCTCTGTCAGGTTATAATACCTCATCTAGCAGGCCTCTGTCAGGTTATAATACCTCATCTAGCAGGCCTCTGTTAGGTTATAATACCTCATCTAGCAGGCCTCTGTCAGGTTATAATACCTCATCTAGCAGGCCTCTGTTAGGTTATAATACCTCATCTAGCAGGCCTCTGTCAGGTTATAATACCTCATCTAGCAGGCCTCTGTCAGGTTATAATACCTCATCTAGCAGGCCTCTGTCAGGTTATAATACCTCATCTAGCAGGCCTCTGGCTCTGTCAGGTTATAATACCTCATCTAGCAGGCCTCTGTCAGGTTATAATACCTCATCTAGCAGGCCTCTGGCTCTGTCAGGTTATAATACCTCATCTAGCAGGCCTCTGTCAGGTTATAATACCTCATCTAGCAGGCCTCTGGCTCTGTCAGGTTTTAATACCTCATCTAACAGACCTCTGGCTCTGTCAGGTTTTAATACCTCATCTAGCAGGCCTATGGCTCTGACAGGTTTTAATACCTCATCTAGCAGGCCTCTGGCTCTGTCAGGTTTTAATACCTCATCTAGCAGGACTATGGCTCTGTCAGGTTATAATACCTCATCTAGCAGGCCTATGGCTCTGTCAGGTTATAATACCTCATCTAGCAGGCCTCTGTCAGGTTATAATACCTCATCTAGCAGGCCTCTGTCAGGTTATAATACCTCATCTAGCAGGCCTCTGGCTCTGTCAGGTTTTAATACCTCATCTAGCAGGACTATGGCTCTGTCAGGTTATAATACCTCATCTAGCAGGCCTATGGCTCTGTCAGGTTATAATACCTCATCTAGCAGGCCTCTGTCAGGTTATAATACCTCATCTAGCAGGCCTCTGTCAGGTTATAATACCCCATCTAGCAGGCCTCTGGCTCTGTCAGGTTTTATTACCTCATCTAGCAGGCCTCTGGCTCTGTCAGGTTATAATACCTCATCTAGCAGGCCTCTGGCTCTGTCAGGTTATAATACCTCATCTATCTGTCAGGATGTTTCAATCATGTACTGTATCTGTCAGGATGTTTCAGCAATGTACCATATATGTTATGATGTTTCAGCAATGTACCATGTACTGTATCTGTCAGGATGTTTCAGCAATGTACCATGTACTGTATCTGTCAGGATGTTTCAGCCATGTACCATATACTGTATCTGTCAGGATGTTTCAGTCTAGTACTGTCTCTGTCAGGATGTTTCAGCCATGTACCATATACTGTATATGTCAGGATGTTTCAATCATATACTGTTTCTGTCAGGATGTTTCAGCAATGTACCATGTACTGTATCTGTCAGGATGTTTCAGCCATGTACCATGTACTGTCTCTGTCAGGATGTTTCAGCCATGTACCATGTACTGTATCTGTCAGGATGTTTCAATCATGTACTGTCTCTGTCAGGATGTTTCAGCCATGTACCATGTCTGTCAGGATGTTTCAGCCATGCACCATGTACTGTCTCTGTCAGGATGTTTCAGCCATGTACTGTCTCTGTCAGGATGTTTCAGCCATGTACTGTATCTGTCAGGATGTTTCAGCCATGTACTGTGTCTGTCAGGATGTTTCAGCCATGTACTGTATCTGTCAGGATGTTTCAGCCATGTACTGTGTCTGTCAGGATGTTTCAGCCATGTACCATGTACTGTATGTGTCAGGATGTTTCAGTCATGTACCATGCACTGTATGTGTCATGATGTTTCAGTCATGTACCATGTACTGTATGTGTCAGGATGTTTCAGCCATGTACCATGTACTGTGTCTGTCAGGATGTTTCAGCAATGTACCATGTACTGTCTCTGTCAGGATGTTTCAGCCATGTACCATGTACTGTGTCTGTCAGGATGTTTCAGCCATGTACCATGTACTGTGTCTGTCAGGATGTTTCAGCCATGTACTGTGTCTGTCAGGATGTTTCAGCCATGTACTGTATCTGTCAGGATGTTTCAGCCATATACTGTCTCTGTCAGGATGTTTCAGCCATGTACTGTATCGGTCAGGATGTTTCAACCATGTACCATGTACTGTGTCTGTCAGGATGTTTCATCCATGTACCATGTACTGTCTCTGTCAGGATGTTTCAGCCATGTACTGTATCTGTCAGGATGTTTCAGCCATGTACTGTATCTGTCAGGATGTTTCAGCCATGTACTGTATCTGTCAGGATGTTTCAGCCATGTACCATGTACTGTCTCTGTCAGGATGTTTCAGCCATGTACTGTATCTGTCAGGATGTTTCAGCCATGTACCATGTACTGTGTCTGTCAGGATGTTTCATCCATGTACCATGTACTGTCTCTGTCAGGATGTTTCAGCCATGTACTGTATCTGTCAGGATGTTTCAGCCATGTACTGTATCTGTCAGGATGTTTCAGCCATGTACTGTCGCTGTCAGGATGTTTCAACCATGTACCATGTACTGTCTCTGTCAGGATGTTTCAGCCATGTACCATGTACTGTCTCTGTCAGGATGTTTCAGCCATGTACTGTCTCTGTCAGGATGTTTCAGCCATGTACCATGTACTGTATCGGTCAGGATGTTTCAACCATGTACCATGTACTGTCTCTGTCAGGATGTTTCAGCCATGTACCATGTACTGTCTCTGTCAGGATGTTTCAGCCATGTACTGTATCGGTCAGGATGTTTCAACCATGTACCATGTACTGTGTCTGTCAGGATGTTTCAGCCATGTACCATGTACTGTCTCTGTCAGGATGTTTCAGCCATGTACCATGTACTGTCTCTGTCAGGATGTTTCAGCCATGTACTGTATCTGTCAGGATGTTTCAGCCATGTACCATGTCTGTCAGGATGGTTCAACCATGTACCATGTACTGTGTCTGTCAGGATGTTTCAGCCATGTACCATGTACTGTCTCTGTCAGGATGTTTCAGCCATGTACCATGTACTGTCTCTGTCAGGATGTTTCAGCCATGTACTGTATCTGTCAGGATGTTTCAGCCATGTACCATGTCTGTCAGGATGGTTCAACCATGTACCATGTACTGTGTCTGTCAGGATGTTTCAGCCATGTACCATGTACTGTCTCTGTCAGGATGTTTCAGCCATGTACTGTATCTGTCAGGATGTTTCAGCCATGTACCATGTCTGTCAGGATGGTTCAACCATGTACCATGTACTGTGTCTGTCAGGATGTTTCAGCCATGTACCATGTACTGTCTCTGTCAGGATGTTTCAGCCATGTACCATGTACTGTCTCTGTCAGGATGTTTCAGCCATGTACTGTATCTGTCAGGATGTTTCAGCCATGTACCATGTCTGTCAGGATGGTTCAACCATGTACCATGTACTGTGTCTGTCAGGATGTTTCAGCCATGTACCATGTACTGTCTCTGTCAGGATGTTTCAGCCATGTACTGTATCTGTCAGGATGTTTCAGCCATGTACCATGTCTGTCAGGATGGTTCAACCATGTACCATGTACTGTGTCTGTCAGGATGTTTCAGCCATGTACCATGTACTGTCTCTGTCAGGATGTTTCAGCCATGTACTGTATCTGTCAGGATGTTTCAGCTATGTACTGTATCTGTCAGGATGTTTCAGCCATGTACTGTATCTGTCAGGATGTTTCAGCAATGTACCATGTACTGTGTCTGTCAGGATGTTTCAGCAATGTACCATGTACTGTATCTGTCAGGATGTTTCAACCATGTACCATATACTGTATCTGTCAGGATGAGACTGAGTGGATCATGTATTTACCTGATTGACAGTGAACTGTTGAAGATGAGGAAGTGGTGTGTTGCTGGGGAAAGTAATGATTTAATAACTGCGGGTTTGGATTGGCTGAGTTTTTTTTTTTTTTTTTGGTGTGGCGAGCCAATCAATCTTCTTTGTTCAAAATCGTTTTTATGAGATTTTAATCATCAAATATCATTTAATTTTTTATTTTTTAAATGTCGATATTCAGCGAAAGCTGTTGGCCACAGCCGTACCATGGTGCGAAAGATCAATGCCTGTCAACACCAGACATTTTGGCACATTTTTCATCAGATAAAATAGGCCTACAGATGGCGAATCCACACAGACTACAGATGGCCAACAGTTGTGGAGACGGGCTTTATAATTATAAGCCTTTACAGTAGTGCATTATAACATGTGCATCCTAAACATAAAGCCGAGATATGTATTGTATAACTCTGAGAGGGCCCTTTTCCTCATTATAACATGTTCATCCTAAACATAAAGCCGAGATATGTATTGTATAACTCTGAGAGGGCCCCTTTCCTCATTATAACATAACTCTGAGAGGGCCCCTTTCCTCATTATAACATAACTCTGAGAGGGCCCCTTTCCTCATTATAACATAACTCTGAGAGGGCCCCTTTCCTCATTATAACATAACTCTGAGAGGGCCCCTTTCCTCATTATAACATAACTCTGAGAGGGCCCTTTTCCTCATTATAACATGTGCATCCTAAACATAAAGCTGAGATATGTATTGTATAACTCTGAGAGGGCCCTTTTCCTCATTATAACATGTTCATCCTAAACATAAAGCCGAGATATGTATTGTATAACTCTGAGAGGGCCCTTTTCCTCACCCTGACAGCATTGTCACCATATTTATCGTGTTGACACAGAACGTGTTGTCATCCGTTGCCTCTGCACTTTGTCTTTCATTGAATTAATGTGTTAACATACAACAAAGAGGAAACATAGCTGCTCACAGCCTCACAGCTGAGCCCCAACACCGCTCTGGAAATATTGGACATTATCCCCCTTGACCTGGTTCTGGGAGCGAGGCCCATAATCTGAGAGAAGCAGTGCAACGTGGGAGAGGAAGGCCTGTGAAGGGAGGAATAGACGTCATCCCGACTACTAATGACCTCACAGTGACGAGGCCCGTCTCTGAGAGAAGCAGTGCAACGTGGGAGAGGAAGGCCTGTGAAGGGAGGACGAGACATCATCCCAACTAATAATGACCTCACAGTGACTGGCTCTCCTCTCTGCCGTCCCCAGGGCTCTCTGAAAGGAACATCACAGTTCCTGAGTCCCAAATGGCACCCTATTCCCTGAATAGTGCACTACTTTTGACCAGAGCCTGTAGGATAGTGCACTATGTAGGGAATAGAGTGCCATTTGGGACTCCCCTGTGGCTCTGAGGTTCTGTCACACTGAGAGGCAACTCAGAGAGAGAGAGAGAGAGAGAGAGAGAGAGAGAGAGGGAGTTAGAGAGGGGGGGTGAGAGATAGAGAGACAGAGAGAGACAGAGAGAGAGACAGAGAGAGATACAGAGAGAGAAAGAGACAGATATAGAGAGAGAGAGAGAGAGAGAGAGAGGGAGAGAGAGAGAGATACAGAGAGAGAAAGAGTGACAGAGAGAGAGAGAGAGCGAGAGAGAGAGAGGGGCCTCAACACAAGAACACAGAGTCCATGGTGTGCCTAAAATACCAGCCATAATGCACAGACTGACGAGACAGACAGACAGACAGACACTCACATACATACCCACCAAAACACAACTTACACACACTCATTCATGTAAAAGACACAGCAGTGTCTTAACATTGACAGACAGCATCGTGCCAGGCAGCATCGTGCCAGGCCCTCCAGACTCCTGATGCTCTGATCTACACCCCAGGATAAAACCATTATGGAAATTCAACATGACTCATTCCCCTCACACACATCATCAGATCTTAAACATCTCTGGCCTCAGAGACTCCTCCCTCGTCTCCTCTACAGACTCCTCCCTCGTCTCCTCTACAGACTCCTCCCTCGTCTCCTCTACAGACTCCTCCCTCGTCTCCTCTACAGACTCCTCCCTCGTCTCCTCTACAGACTCCTCCCTCGTCTCCTCTACAGACTCCTCCCTCGTCTTCTCTACAGACTCCTCCCTCGTCTTCTCTACAGACTCCTCCCTCGTCTTCTCTACAGACTCCTCCCTCGTCTCCTCTACAGACTCCTCCGTCGTCTTCTCTACAGACTCCTCCCTCGCCTTCTCTACAGACTCCTCCCTCGTCTCCTCTACAGACTCCTCCCTCATCTCCTCTACAGACTCCTCCCTCGTCTTCTCTACAGACTCCTCCCTCGTCTTCTCTACAGACTCCTCCCTCGTCTTCTCTACAGTGCACAGTATTGTAGCTGACAAAAGGATGTGTAGAGATGGGAAATAAAGCCTCCATTTATTACCTCCTGAGTCAGAGGAGAGGGAAACAGGAGGGAAGGAGAGGAGGAGGGAAGGAGAGAAGAAGAGAAGGATGACATTTTGATGGAGAGTGCTTAACGACCTGACACCCTGAGAGATGTTCACCAGCCTCTCCCGGCTCTGACATTACAACACAGGCACATATCCCAGAGGAAAACCTCACCAGTCCTTCCTACAGACTAGACAAGACAGCAAGCCCCCCCCCCCCCCCCCCCATCGTTAAAGTTCCAACAGCATGTTGTTTAGCGATCCAAAAACTATTTGACTTCTGATTGCATCTGCTGCTCCAGGCACCAGACTCCTCTACTGTGCTGCTTCAGGTACCAGACTCCTCTACTTTGCTGCTTCAGGCACCAGACTCCTCTACTGTGCTGCTTCAGGTACCAGACTCCTCTACTTTGCTGCTTCAGGCACCAGACTCCTCTACTGTGCTGCTTCAGGTACCAGACTCCTCTACGTTGCTGCTTCAGGTACCAGACACCTCTACTTTGCTGCTTCAGGTACCAGACTCCTCTACTTTGCTGCTTCAGGTACCAGACTCCTCTACGTTGCTGCTTCAGGTACCAGACTCCTCTACTTTGCTGCTTCAGGTACCAGATTCCTCTACTTTGCTGCTTCAGGTACCAGACTCTTCTACGTTGCTGCTTCAGGTACCAGACTCCTCTACGTTGCTGCTTCAGGTACCAGACTCCTCTACGTTGCTGCTTCAGGTACCAGACTCCTCTACTTTGCTGCTTCAGGTACCAGATTCCTCTACTTTGCTGCTTCAGGTACCAGACTCTTCTACGTTGCTGCTTCAGGTACCAGACTCCTCTACTTTGCTGCTTCAGGTACCAGACTCCTCTACTTTGCTGCTTCAGGTACCAGACTCCTCTACTGTGCTGCTTCAGGTACCAGACTCCTCTACTTTGCTGCTTCAGGTACCAGACTCCTCTATTGTGCTGCTTCAGGTACCAGACTCCTCTACGTTGCTGCTTCAGGCACCAGACTCCTCTACTGTGCTGCTTCAGGTACCAGACTCCTCTACTTTGCTGCTTCAGGTACCAGACTCCTCTACGTTGCTGCTTCAGCTACCAGACTCCTCTACTTTATTGCTTCAGGTACCAGACTCCTCTACGTTGCTGCTTCAGGTACCAGACTCCTCTACGTTGCTGCTTCAGGTACCAGACTCCTCTACTTTGCTGCTTCAGGTACCAGACTCCTCTACGTTGCTGCTTCAGCTACCAGACTCCTCTACTTTATTGCTTCAGGTACCAGACTCCTCTACTGTGCTGCTTCAGGTACCAGACTCCTCTACGTTGCTGCTTCAGGTACCAGACTCCTCTACTTTGCTGCTTCAGGTACCAGACTCCTCTACTGTGCTGCTTCAGGTACCAGACTCCTCTACGTTGCTGCTTCAGCTACCAGACTCCTCTACTTTACTGCTTCAGGTACCAGACTCCTCTACGTTGCTGCTTCAGGTACCAGACTCCTCTACGTTGCTGCTTCAGGTACCAGACTCCTCTACGTTGCTGCTTCAGGTACCAGACTCCTTTACGTTGCTGCTTCAGCTACCAGACACCTCTACTTTGCTGCTTCAGGTACCAGACTCCTCTACGTTGCTGCTTCAGCTACCAGACTCCTCTACTTTACTGCTTCAGGTACCAGACTCCTCTACGTTGCTGCTTCAGGTACCAGACTCCTCTACTGTGCTGCTTCAGGCACCAGACTCCTTTACGTTGCTGCTTCAGCTACCAGACTCCTCTACGTTGCTGCTTCAGCTACCAGACTCCTCTACTGTGCTGCTTCAGGTATCTGATTCCTCTACTGTGCTGCTTCAGGTACCAGACTCCTCTACTTTGCTGCTTCAGGTACCAGATTCCTCTACTTTGCTGCTTCAGGTACCAGACTCCTCTACTTTGCTGCTTCAGGTACCAGACTCCTCTACTTTGCTGCTTCAGGTACCAGACTCCTCTACTTTGCTGCTTCAGGTACCAGACTCCTCTACTTTGCTGCTTCAGGTAACAGACTCCTCTACTTTGCTGCTTCAGGTACCAGACTCCTCTACGTTGCTACTTCAGGTACCAGACTCCTCTACTTTGCTGCTTCAGGTACCATACTCTTCTACGTTGCTGCTTCAGGTACCAGACTCCTCTACTTTGCTGCTTCAGGTACCAGACTCCTCTACGTTGCTGCTTCAGCTACCAGACTCCTCTACTGTGCTGCTTCAGGTATCTGATTCCTCTACTGTGCTGCTTCAGGTACCTGATTCCTCTACTGTGCTGCTTCAGGCACCAGACTCCTCTACTTTGCTGCTTCAGGTACCAGACTCCTCTACGTTGAAGTACCCGGGCTGACTAAATCCACCTGCTGTCTACTACCTACTGTCAACTGGAGGACAATACCTCTATTAAACAGTGATTAGAAAACAACAGAAAATATTTCACTATCTGACATGAAGGAGTCGAGTGACAACAGAATAATCCCCGTGAGGTCCTGAAGGCCATGTCTACAGGCTCTGTGTCGTCTCTGTACTCACCCACAGCAGTATGGAAAGCCTGACTGCCTCCGCAAAGGAACGCCATGGCAGAGTCAGACCGTAGTCTGGCACGTCAGAGAAGACTGTCCCTAGAGTCCGGCAGGATGAAACGACACAAACACCTGCTGTCCCAGGGCAGCTCTACCCCCTGGCTTCTGGACAGTCGTTTCCTCCTGCACCATAGCAGCGTTACTAAGCCCTCGGCCCACAGCCCTGGCTGAGTACACCACGACGAACACACACAGAGATAACGGGAGAACAACCCCGTCCAGTCAACCACATCTAGGTCTCCAAACGTAATGCCTCTCGACAAGAGTAGAGAGAGAGATGTAGCTGGTGATCCCGTTATGTTGCCTCCCTCCTCCCCCTCCTCCTCATCCTCCCTCCTCCTCCTCCTCCTCCTCCCCCTCCTCCCCCTCCTCCAGAACACTACTAGTTACTCAGCACAGCACTTATACACACCAGACAAAGAGGACTGGAAGAGAAAGTGGAGCGCACAAATTCCAGAGGCGTTCTGCAGGACGGAGCAGAGAAGAAGACAGGGATACAAATATGTATAAAGAGGAAAAGAGGCACTTTGAATCTCTCTGTCTTCAGGCCCTCTCCTGGGACTCTCTGTCTTCAGGCCCTCTCATCGAATCTCTCTGTCTTCAGGCCCTCTCCTGGGACTCTCTGTCTTCAGGCCCTCTCCTGGGACTCTCTGTCTTCAGGCCCTCTCCTGGGACTCTCTGTCTTCAGGCCCTCTCCTGGGACTCTCTGTCTTCAGGCCCTCTCCTGGGACTCTCTGTCTTCAGGCCCTCTCCTGGGACTCTCTGTCTTCAGGCCCTCTCCTGGGACTCTCTGTCTTCAGGCCCTCTCCTGGGACTCTCTGTCTTCAGGCCCTCTCCTGGGACTCTCTGTCTTCAGGCCCTCTCCTGAATCTCTCTGTCTTCAGGCCCTCTCCTGGGACTCTCTGTCTTCAGGCCCTCTCCTGGGACTCTCTGTCTTCAGGCCCTCTCCTGGGACTCTCTGTCTTCAGGCCCTCTCATCGAATCTCTCTGTCTTCAGGCCCTCTCATCAAATCTCTCTGTCTTCAGGCCCTCTCCTGGGACTCTCTGTCTTCAGGCCCTCTCATCGAATCTCTCTGTCTTCAGGCCCTCTACTGGGACTCTCTGTCTTCAGGCCCTCTCATCGAATCTCTCTGTCTTCAGGCCCTCTCCTGGGACTCTCTGTCTTCAGACCATTTCCTGGGACACTCTGTCTTCAGGCCCTCTCGTGAATCTCTCTGTCTTCAGGCCATCTCCTGAATCTCTCTGTCTTCAGGCCCTCTCCTGAATCTCTCTGTCTTCAGGCCCTCGTCTGAATCTCTCTGTCTTCAGGCCCTCTCCTGAATCTCTCTGTCTTCAGGCCCTCTCCTGAATCTCTCTGTCTTCAGGCCCTCTCCTGAATCTCTCTGTCTTCAGGCCCTCTCCTGAATCTCTCTGTCTTCAGGCCCTCTCCTGAATCTCTCTGTCTTCAGGCCCTCTCCTGGGACTCTCCCACTTCAGGCCCTCTCCTGGGAATCTCTGTCTTCAGGCCCTCTCCTGGGACTCTCTGTCTTCAGGCCCTCTCCTGGGACTCTCTGTCTTCAGGCCCTCTCCTGGGACTCTCTGTCTTCAGGCCCTCTCCTGGGACTCTCTGTCTTCAGGCCCTCTCCTGGGACTCTCTGTCTTCAGGCCCTCTCCTGGGACTCTCTGTCTTCAGGCCCTCTCCTGGGACTCTCTGTCTTCAGGCCCTCTCCTGGGACTCTCTGTCTTCAGGCCCTCTCCTGGGACTCTCTGTCTTCAGGCCCTCTCCTGAATATCTCTGTCTTCAGGCCCTCTACTGGGACTCTCTGTCTTCAGGCCCTCTACTGGGACTCTCTGTGGCTGACTAAGGGCAGGCCGAGGCAGGACACATGTGTGTGAGACAGTACTGGACTGGAGTCGACTAGTCAGCTAGTCAGAAACCACTGTGTCTTTCTGTGGTTTCCTAGACTCCACACGTTAGCAGAGAAAGGGAGCGGAGGAGAAGCCTGTGTGCTACTAAGTTTCTGTTAGCAGAGAGAGGGAGAAAAAGACTGTCCAACCCAATCAGCATGACAGGAGAGTGGTGCACTGCACCTTGGGAGGATGTGGTGAGGTCTTTATTTTGAGCAGATGACCTCACACACTTTACAGTCCAACACATCACGCAACGAGCAAAGCACCCCTAGTGTATGTGTGTGTGTGTGTGTGTGTGTGTGTGTGTGTGTGTGTGTGTGTGTGTGTGTGTGTGTGTGTGTACTGTGCTGTTTGTATTTGTGAAACCATTTGGCCAGGACGAAGAATGAAAAGAAATAGAGGAGAGTGATGCAGTAGAGTGTCCTGTCTGTTTTCAGCTGAGAGGAGAGTGATGCAGTAGAGTGTCCTGTCTGTTTTCAGCTGAGAGGAGAGTGATGCAGTAGAGTGTCCTGTCTGTTTTCAGCTGAGAGGAGAGTGATGCAGTAGAGTGTCCTGTCTGTTTTCAGCCGAGAGGAGAGTGATGCAGTAGAGTGTCCTGTCTGTTTTCAGCTGAGAGGAGAGTGATGCAGTAGAGTGTCCTGTCTGTTTTCAGCTGAGAGGAGAGTGATGCAGTAGAGTGTCCTGTCTGTTTTCAGCTGAGAGGAGAGTGATGCAGTAGAGTGTCCTGTCTGTTTTCAGCTGAGAGGAGAGTGATGCAGTAGAGTGTCCTGTCTGTTTTCAGCTGAGAGGAGAGTGATGCAGTAGAGTGTCCTGTCTGTTTTCAGCAGAGAGCAGTGATGCAGTAGAGTGTCCTGTCTGGTTTCAGCTGAGAGGAGAGTGATGCAGTAGAGTGTCCTGTCTGGTTTCAGCTGAGAGCAGAGTGATGCAGTAGAGTGTCCTGTCTGTTTTCAGCTGAGAGGAGAGTGATGCAGTAGAGTGTCCTGTCTGTTTTCAGCTGAGAGCAGAGTGATGCAGTAGAGTGTCCTGTCTGTTTTCAGCCGAGAGGAGAGTGATGCAGTAGAGTGTCCTGTCTGGTTTCAGCTGAGAGCAGAGTGATGCAGTAGAGTGTTCTGTCTGTTTTCAGCTGAGAGGAGAGTGATGCAGTAGAGTGTCCTGTCTGTTTTCAGCTGAGAGCAGAGTGATGCAGTAGAGTGTCCTGTCTGTTTTCAGCCGAGAGGAGAGTGATGCAGTAGAGTGTCCTGTCTGTTTTCAGCTGAGAGGAGAGTGATGCAGTAGAGTGTCCTGTCTGTTTTCAGCTGAGAGGAGAGTCATGCAGTAGAGTGTCCTGTCTGTTTTCAGCTGAGAGGAGAGTCATGCAGTAGAGTGTCCTGTCTGTTTTCAGCTGATAGCAGAGCGGTGAGGCGGGATGTCCTGTCTGTTTTCAGCTGAGAGCAGAGTCATGCAGTAGAGTGTCCTGTCTGTTTTCAGCTGAGAGGAGAGTGGTGAGGCAGTAGAGTGTCCTGTCTGTTTTCAGCTGAGAGGAGAGTGGTGAGGCGGGATGTCCAGGGATTACAGCCCCTTAAATTTTAACATGGGCGGCTCCGCGAGTCACTTCGAGGAAGACTCAATAAAGAACGCTTCGCTGGAGATGGGACTAGGGCTGGGGTGGTGGGGGAGAGGGGGAGAGAGGGGGGGAGGGGGAGAGAGGGGGGGGTAACTTTACTGGAGATGGGACTAGGGCTGGGGTGGTGGGGGAGAGGGGGAGATAGCTTTACTGGTGATGGGACTAGGGCTGGGGTGGTGGGGGAGAGGGGGAGAGAGGGGGGGATAGCTTCCCTGGAGATGGGACTAGGGCTGGGGTGGTGGGGGAGAGGGGGAGAGAGGGGGAGGGATAGCTTCCCTGGAGATGGGACTAGGGCTGGGGTGGTGGGGGAGAGGGGGAGAGAGGGGGGGGGTAGCTTCCCTGGAGATGGGACTAGGGCTGGGGTGGTGGGGGAGAGGGGGAGAGAGGGGGAGAGGGGGATAGCTTTACTGGTGATGGGACTAGGGCTGGGGTGGTGGGGGAGAGAGTGAGAGAGGGAGAGGGGAGAGAGAGAGATAACTTTACTGGTGATGGGACTTGGGCTGGGGTGGTGGGGGAGAGGGGATAGAGGGAGATGGGGAGAGGGGGAGAGAGGGAGAGAGAGGGAGAGAGAGGGAGAGGGAGAGAGAGGGAGAGAGAAGGAGAGGGGATAGCGGGAGATGGGGAGAGGGATATGGGGAGAGGGAGAGGGGAGAGAGGGAGAGGGGGAGAGGGGATAGAGGGAGATGGGGGGAGGGAGATGGGGAGAGGGAGATGGGGAGAGAGGGAGAGGGGATAGAGGGAGATGGGGAGAGGGAGATGGGGAGAGGGAGAGAGGGAGATGGGGAGAGGGAGAGGGGATAGAGGGAGATGGGGAGAGGGGAGAGAGGGAGAGGGGAGCGAGGGAGAGAGAGGGAGAGGGGATAGAGGGAGATGGGGAGAGGGAGAGGGGATAGAGGGAGAGGGGATAGAGGGAGATGGGGAGAGGGATAGGGGAGAGAGGGAGAGGGGATAGAGGGAGATGGGAAGAGGGAGATGGGGAGACAAAAAAACAGAGCAAACTAGAATGCTATTTGGCCCTACACAGAGAGTACACAGCGGCAGAATACCTGACCACTGTGACTGACCCAAAATTAAGGAAAGCTTTGACTATGTACAGACTCAGTGAGCATAGCCTTGCTATTGAGAAAGGCCACCGTAGGCAGACATGGCTCTCAAGAGATGACAGGCTATGTGCTCACTTCCCACAAAATGAGGTGGAAACTGAGCTGCACTTCCTAACCTCCTGCCCAATGTATGACCATATTAGAGAGACATATTTCCCTCAGATTACACAGATCCACAAAGAATTCGAAAACAAATCCAATTTTTAAAAACTCCCATATCTACTGGGTGAAATTCCACAGTGTGCCATCACAGCAGCAAGATTTGTGACCTGTTGCCACGAGAAAAGGGCAACCAGTGAAGAACAAACACCACTGTAAATACAACCCATATTTATGCTTATTTATTTTAAAACACTGTATATATATAACATGACATTTGTAATGTCTTTATTGTTATGAAAATTCTGTATGTGTAATGTTTACTGTTAATTTTTATTGTTTTTCACTTTATATATTAACTTTATATATTATCTACCTCACTTGCTTTGGCAATGTTAACACATGTTTCCCATGCCAATAAAGCCCCTTGAATTGAATTAAAAAATTGAATTGAGAGAGAGAGACAGAGAGACAGAGAGAGAGAGAGAGAGAGAGAGAGAGAGACAGAGACAGAGACAGAGACAGAGAGACAGAGAGAGAGACAGAGACAGAGACAGAGACAGAGAGAGAGGGAGACAGAGACAGAGAGAGAGAGAGAGAGAGACAGAGACAGAGAGAGAGAGACAGAGAGAGAGACAGAGACAGAGAGAGAGGGAGAGAGAGAGACCGAGAGAGAGACAGAGAGAGAGAGAGACGCAGGGCTGATAACAGTGTTATCTCTGAGAGGTAGAGACGTAGGGCTGATAACAGAGTTATCTCTGAGAGGTAGAGACGGAGGGCTGATAACAGAGGTATCTCTGAGAGGTAGAGATGCAGGGCTGATAACAGTGTTATCTCAGGGCAGCAGTAGCAGAACACAGTGTAGGAGTCAACATCATTGTTTTCAGAACTCTCTAGCAGGAGAATTGATAAGGCCTCTACTCTGTCTACAGCACCATCACTCTCCCTGCAGACAGACAGATCATACTCCTGAGGGGGGGTGTGTGTTGTGTGTGTGTGTGTGTGTGTGTGTGTGTGTGTGTTTACTCCATTTTAAATGGATGTATCTCCAATGAGGCCATGTAATCCTATGCAGTCCCTCATCTGCCTTCCTGCCCAGCTCAATGTGAAATGAGCAATAAATACAAATGCTTGTTTCCCTCATCTCGTTCTGTATCATTCCATCTCCAGGCTAGGAAATAATAACCATGATGGAGATAATAACCATGAAGGAGATAATAACCAGTAAGGAGATAATAACCAGGAATGAGATACTAACCAGGGCGGAGATAATAACCATAATTGAGATAATAACCAGAATGGAGATAATAACCAGGGAGGAGATAATAACCCGTAATGAGATAATAACCAGAATGGAGATAATAACCAGGAAGGAGATAATAACCAGGAAGGAGATAATAACCAGGAAGGAGATAATAACCAGGAAGGAGATAATAACCAGGAAGGAGATAATAACCAGGAATGAGATAATATGCTGGAAGGAGATTGTAACTAGGAAGGATATAATAACCAGGACATATATAATAACCAGGATGGAGATAATAACCAGGAAGGAGATAATAACCAGGAAGGAGATAATAACCAGGAAGGAGATAATAACCAGGGATGAGATGATAACCAGGAAGGAGATAATAACCAGGAAGGAGATAATAACCAGGAAGGAGATAATAACCAGGGATGAGATAATAACCAGGAAGGAGATAATAACCATGAAGAAGATAATAAACAGGAAGGAGATAATAACCAGGAAGGAGATAATAACCAGGGAGGAGATAATAACCCGTAATGAGATAATAACCAGAATGGAGATAATAACCAGGAATGAGATAATAACCATGAAGAAGATAATAAACAGGAATGAGATAATAACCAGAATGGAGATAATAACCAGGGAGGAGATAATAACCCGTAATGAGATAATAACCAGAATGGAGATAATAACCAGGAATGAGATAATAACCAGGAAGGAGATAATAACCAGGAAGGAGATAATAACCAGGAAGGAGATAATAACCAGGAAGGAGATAATATGCTGGAAGGAGATTGTAACTAGGAAGGATATAATAACCAGGACATATATAATAACCAGGATGGAGATAATAACCAGGAAGGAGATAATAACCAGGAAGGAGATAATAACCAGGAAGGAGATAATAACCAGGGATGAGATGATAACCAGGAATGAGATAATAACCAGGAAGGAGATAATAACCATGAAGGAGATAATAACCAGTAAGGAGATAATAACCAGTAATGAGATACTAACCAGGGCGGAGATAATAACCATAATTGAGATAATAACCAGAATGGAGATAATAACCAGGGAGGAGATAATAACCCGTAATGAGATAATAACCAGAATGGAGATAATAACCAGGAATGAGATAATAACCAGGAAGGAGATAATAACCAGGAAGGAGATAATAACCAGGAAGGAGATAATAACCAGGAAGGAGATAATAACCAGGAATGAGATAATATGCTGGAAGGAGATTGTAACTAGGAAGGATATAATAACCAGGACATATATAATAACCAGGATGGAGATAATAACCAGGAAGGAGATAATAACCAGGAAGGAGATAATAACCAGGAAGGAGATAATAACCAGGGATGAGATGATAACCAGGAAGGAGATAATAACCAGGAAGGAGATAATAACCAGGAAGGAGATAATAACCAGGGATGAGATAATAACCAGGAAGGAGATAATAACCATGAAGAAGATAATAAACAGGAAGGAGATAATAACCAGGAAGGAGATAATAACCAGGGAGGAGATAATAACCCGTAATGAGATAATAACCAGAATGGAGATAATAACCAGGAATGAGATAATAACCATGAAGAAGATAATAAACAGGAATGAGATAATAACCAGAATGGAGATAATAACCAGGGAGGAGATAATAACCCGTAATGAGATAATAACCAGAATGGAGATAATAACCAGGAATGAGATAATAACCAGGAAGGAGATAATATGCTGGAAGGAGATTGTAACTAGGAAGGATATAATAACCAGAATGAGATAATAACCAGGAATACAAAACTGATTTTAAAAAGCAAATACCTGCTTAAACAACATGAAAGTGAACATGAAGCACAGCCTTGGTCACCAATCTCTCCGTGATAAACAGTTCTCTAAGTTATCATGTCATACTGGGTCACCAATCTCTCCGTGATAAACAGTTCTCTAAGTTATCATGTCATACTGGGTTACCAATCTCTCTGTGATAAACAGTTATCTAAGTTATCATGTCATACTGGGTTACCAATCTCTCTGTGATAAACAGTTATCTAAGTTATCATGTCATACTGGGTTACCAATCTCTCCGTGATAAACAGAGTTCACTGCACATCGAGAGCAGAGAGCTGCTCGTTCTCTAAGTTATCATGTCATACTGGGTTACCAATCTCTCCGTGATAAACAGAGTTCACTGCACATCGAGAGCAGAGAGCTGCTCGTTCTCTAAGTTATCATGTCATACTGGGTCACCAATCTCTCCGTGATAAACAGTTATCTAAGTTATCATGTGATACTGGGTCACCATGCAGTCACATCTAGACCAGTCAGTCTCTAGGTTATCATGTCATACTGGGTCACCATGCAGTCACATCTAGACCAGTCAGTCTCTAGGCTATCATGTCATACTGGGTCACCATGCAGTCACATCTAGACCAGTCAGTCTCTAGGTTATCATGTCATACTGGGTCACCATGCAGTCACATCTAGACCAGTCAGTCTCTAGGTTATCATGTCATACTGGGTCACCATGCAGTCACATCTAGACCAGTCAGTCTCTAGGTTATCATGTCATACTGGGTCACCATGCAGTCACATCTAGACCAGTCAGTCTCTAGGCTATCATGTCATACTGGGTCACCATGCAGTCACATCTAGACCAGTCAGTCTCTAAGTTATCATGTCATACTGGGTCACCATGCAGTCACATCTAGACCAGTCAGTCTCTAAGTTATCATGTCATACTGGGTCACCATGCAGTCACATCTAGACCAGTCAGTCTCTAGGCTATCATGTCATACTGGGTCACCATGCAGTCACATCTAGACCAGTCGTTCTTTATTTATTAATTTATATTTCACCTTTATTTAACCAGGTAGACCAGATCACCTTTATTTAACCAGGTAGGCTAGTTGAGAAAAAGTTCTAATTTACAACTGCGACCTGGCCAAGATAAAGCAAAGCAGTTCGACACAAACAACAACACAGAGTTACACATAGAATAAACAAACATACAATCAATAATACAGTAGAACAAGTCTATATACAGTGTGTGCAAATGAGGTAGGATAAGAGAGGTAAGGCAATAAATAGGCCATAGTGGCAAAGTAATTACAATATAGCAATTAAACACTGGAGTGACAGATGTGCAGAATATGAATGTGCAAGTAGAGATACTGGGGTGCAAAGGAGCAAGATAAATAAATAAATACAGTATGGGGATGAGGTAGATTGGATGGGCTATTTACAGATGGGCTATTTACAGATGGGCTATGTACAGGTGCAGTAATCTGTGAGCTGCTCTGACAGCTGGTGCTTAAAGCTAGTGAGGGAGATAAGTGTTTCCAGTTTCAGAGATTTTTGTAATTCGTTCCAGTCATTGGCAGCAGAGAACTGGAAGGAGACGCGGCCAAAGGAATAATTGGTTTTGGGTGTGACCAGAGAGATATACCTGCTGGAGCGCGTGTTACGGTTGGGTGCTGCTATGGTGACCAGTGAGCTGAGATAAGGGGGACTTTACCTAGCAGGGTCTTGTAGATGACCTGGAGCCAGTGGGTTTGGCGACAGAAATGTAGTGAGGACCAGCCAACGAGAGCGTACAGGTCGCAGTGGTGGGTAGTATATGGGGCTTTGGTGACAAAACGGATTGCACTGTGATAGACTGAATCCAATTTGTTGAGTAGAGTGTTGGAGGCTATTTTGTAAATGACATCGCCCGAAGTCGAGGCTCTCTATGTTATCATGTCATACTGGGTCACCAGTCAGTCACTTGAGTCTGAAGTCAGCTTTAATGTGGAAGAGTCCCTCTATCTCTGGCATTAAGAGAAACACACAGGGACAACGTGCATCAGGATCCCTTTGATTGGGTGGAATCTATACACCACACACACATACACCAGCTCAGAGATTAACACACAGGTAGACCAGCTCAGAGATTAACACACAGGTAGACCAGCTCAGAGATTAACACACAGGTAGACCAGCTCAGAGATTAACACACAGGTAGACCAGCTCAGAGATTAACACACAGGTAGACCAGCTCAGAGATTAACACACAGGTAGACCAGCTCAGAGATTATCACACAGGTAGACCAGCTCAGAGATGATCACACAGGTAGACCAGCTCAGAGATTATCACACAGGTAGACCAGCTCAGAGATTAACACACAGGTAGACCAGCTCAGAGATGATCACACAGGTAGACCAGCTCAGAGATTATCACACAGGTAGACCAGCTCAGAGATTAACACACAGGTAGACCAGCTCAGAGATGATCACACAGGTAGACCAGCTCAGAGATTATCACACAGGTAGACCAGCTCAGAGATTAACACACAGGTAGACCAGCTCAGAGATTAACACACAGGTAGACCAGCTCAGAGATTAACACACAGGTAGACCAGCTCAGAGATTATCACACAGGTAGACCAGCTCAGAGATTATCACACAGGTAGACCAGCTCAGAGATTAACACACAGGTAGACCAGCTCAGAGATTAACACACAGGTAGACCAGCTCAGAGATTATCACACAGGTAGACCAGCTCAGAGATTAACACACAGGTAGACCAGCTCAGAGAATAACACATAGGTAGACCAGCTCAGAGATTAACAGAGATTTAGTCCAGCTCAGAGAATAACACACAGGTAGACCAGCTCAGAGATTAACACACGGGTATACCAGCTCAGAGATTAACACAGTACCACAACTGGAGGGGGAAAAAGCAGGGACAGAGAGAAAGAGAGAGAAAGAGAAAGAGAAAGAGAAAGAGAAAGAGAGAGAGAGAGAGAGAGAGAGAGAGAGAGAGAGAGAGAGAGAGAGAGAGAGAGAGAGAGAGAAAGAAAGAAAAGAAAGAGATAGATAGATAGATAGATAGATAGATAGATAGATAGATAGATAGATAGATAGATTTAGAGAGAGATAACAATGTTTAACATGACTGAGTGGCCCTCCATCCTCCTCTTAGGTGTTCCGTGCTGCACCTCTGACTCCTCCATCTTTCACCCTCAACACTGTCCTGGAAGCACCAGTAGCACCCTCTTTCTTATATATAGTGCCCTATGTTTTACTAGAGCCCTACGAGTAATATTATGCAATTTGGGACACAGATAAATAAATCCACAAACCCCTTTCAACCTCTCCCCGTTCTCAA
This sequence comes from Oncorhynchus mykiss, assembly GCF_057628025.1. Taxonomy (NCBI): domain Eukaryota; kingdom Metazoa; phylum Chordata; class Actinopteri; order Salmoniformes; family Salmonidae; genus Oncorhynchus; species Oncorhynchus mykiss. The sequence goes on from NW_028322105.1 coordinate 419,354, forward strand.
AATGGGAGGGGGAACACTCTTCCCCTTCTCTAAATGGGAGGGGGAACATTCTTGCCCTTCTCTAAATGGGAGAGAAACCTCCTCCCCTTCTCTAAATGGGAGAGAGAAAACTCCTCCCCTTCTATAAATGGGAGGGAAACTCCTCCCCTTCTATAAATGGGAGAGGGAAAGCTCCTCCCCTTCTATAAATGGGAGCGGGAAAGCTCCTCCCCTTCTATAAATGGGAGCGGGAAAGCTCCTCCCCTTCTATAAATGGGAGAGGGAAAGCTCCTCCCCTTCTATAAATGGGAGAGGGAAAGCTCCTCCCCTTCTATAAATGGGAGAGAGAAACCTGTGTGTGTGTGTGTGATTTGGAAACACAGTCGTTTGTTCTCCCCCTGTGTTCCCCTGACAGATAGAACCAGGCAGAATGGAGGACTGAGACAGACAGAGAACATCCAACCCCATCCTGATAACGCAGAGCGCAGCATCATGCTCCGCAGGGCGCACACACACACACACACACACACACACACACAGAGCTGTGTTCCATGCTACGACACCAACGCTACCAGGGATTTTTCTGCTCTGAACTAAAAGCCCACACAGCCACTGCAAATGAACTAGTGGTGTGTGTGTGTGTGTGTGTGTGTGTGTGTATATATATATATATGTACCTATAGGTCTTCAGTCACTACATGTAGACATTAAAAAGAGCACTTTAAGTGCTGCCAATATATATAAAGCCCCCCCTGGCTAAGAGAGGCATCCATAGTATCTCTGTTAACTACAACACTGTCTCAGTCGTGTCTCCATTAGTATCTCTGTTAACTACACCTCTGCCTCAGTCGTGACTCCATTAGTATCTCTGTTTATTAGTATCTCTGTCTCAGTAGTAACTCCATTAGTATCTCTGTCTCAGTAGTAACTCCATTAGTATCTCTGTTTATAAGTATCTCTGTCTCAGTCGTAACTCCATTAGTATCTCTGTTTATAAGTATCTCTGTCTCAGTCGTGACTCCATTAGTATCTCTGTTTATTAGTATCTCTGTCTCAGTAGTGTCTCCATTAGTATCTCTGTTAACTACAACACTGCCTCAGTCGTGACTCCATTAGTATCTCTGTTAACTACAACTCTGTCTCAGTCGTGTCTCCATTAGTATCTCTGTTAACTACAACTCTGTCTCAGTCGTGTCTCCATTAGTATCTCTGTTAACTACACCTCTGCCTCAGTCGTGACTCCATTAGTATCTCTGTTTATTAGTATCTTTGTCTCAGTAGTAACTCCATTAGTATCTCTGTCTCAGTAGTAACTCCATTAGTATCTCTGTTTATAAGTATCTCTGTCTCAGTCGTGACTCCATTAGTATCTCTGTTTATTAGTATCTCTGTCTCAGTAGTAACTCTGCTTATTAGTATCTCTGTCTCCATTAGCATCCCTGTTTAGTAGTATATCTGCCTCAGTAGTGACTCAATTAGTATCTCTGTTTATTAGTATCTCTGTCTTCATTAGTATCTCTGTTAACTACAACTCTGTCTCAGTCGTGACTCCATTAGTATCTCTGTTTATTAGTATCTCTGTCTTCATTAGTATCTCTGTTTATTAGTATCTCTGTCTCAGTAGTAACTCCATTAGTATCTCTGTTTATTAGTATCTCTGTCTTCATTAGTATCTGTGTTTATTAGTATCTCTGTCTCAGTAGTAACTCCATTAGTATCTCTGTTTATTAGTATCTCTGTCTCAGTAGTGACTCCATTAGTATCTCTGTTTATTAGTATCTCTGTCTTCATTAGTATCTGTGTTTATTAGTATCTCTGTCTCAGTAGTAACTCCATTAGTATCTCTGTTTATTAGTATCTCTGTCTCAGTAGTGACTCCATTAGTATCTCTGTTTATTAGTATCTCTGTCTTCATTAGTATCTCTGTTTATTAGTATCTCTATTAGTATCTCTGTTTATTAGTATCTCTGTCTTCATTACCATCTCTGTTTATTAGTATCTCTGTTAACTACAACTCTGTCTCAGTTGTGACTCCATTAGTAACTCTGTTAACTACAACACTGCCTCAGTCGTGACTCCATTAGTATCTCTGTTTATTAGTATCTCTGTCTTCATTAGTATCTCTGTTTATTAGTATCTCTGTTAACTACAACTCTGCCTCAGTCGTGACTCCATTAGTATCTATGTTAACTACAACTCTGCCTCAGTCGTGACTCCATTAGTATCTCTGTTTATTAGTATCTCTGTTAACTACAACTCTGTCTCAGTCGTGACTCCATTAGTATCTCTGTTAACTACAACTCTGCCTCAGTCGTGACTCCATTAGTATCTCTGTTAACTACAACTCTGCCTCAGTCGTGACTCCATTAGTATCTCTGTTTATTATTATCTCTGTCTCAGTAGTGACTCCATTAGTATCTCTGTTTATTAGTATCTCTGTCTCCATTAGTATCTCTGTTTATTAGTATCTCTGTCTCAGTAGTGACTCCATTAGTATCTCTGTTTATTAGTATCTCTGTCTCAGTAGTGACTCCATTAGTATCTCTGTTTATTAGTATCTCTGTCTCCATTAGTATCTCTGTTTATTAGTATCTCTGTCTCAGTAGTGACTCCATTAGTATCTCTGTTTATTAGTATCTCTGTCTCAGTAGTGACTCCATTAGTATCTGTGTTTATTAGTATCTCTGTCTCAGTCGTGACTCCATTAGTATCTCTGTTTATTAGTATCTCTGTCTCAGTAGTAACTCCATTAGTATCTCTGTTTATTAGTATCTCTGTCTCAGTAGTGACTCCATTAGTATATCTGTTTATTAGTATCTCTGTCTTCATTAGTATCTCTGTTTATTAGTATCTCTGTCTCAGTAGTGACTCCATTAGTATCTCTGTTTATTAGTATCTCTGTCTCAGTAGTGACTCCATTAGTATCTCTGTTTATTAGCATCTCTGTCTCAGTAGTGACTCCATTAGTATCTCTGTTTATTAGTATCTCTGTCTCCATTAGTATCTCTGTTTATTAGTATCTCTGTCTCAGTAGTGACTCCATTAGTATCTCTGTTTATTAGTATCTCTGCCTCAGTCGTGACTCCATTAGTATCTCTGTCTCAGTCGTGACTCCATTAGTAACTATGTTTATATGACTCCCTCTGAGGGTCGATACTCTGTATCCTCTAAGTAAAAATACAACTATTTTCTTACGCCTTGCAGATGGAAGTGTAGTTGTGTAGAGCAGCAGTCTCTCTCTAGACACGACTCAGACTGATTATTACAGTGGGATGTTGATGGAACAACAGTATGGAGTCTATAACTGGAGGCAATTAGCGCATTGATCACCTCAGATATATGAGTCATCCTCCACAACACTATCACTCTGTAGAGTCCACACCCACTATCACTCTGTAGAGTCCACACCACTATCACTCTGTAGAGTCCACACCACTATCACTATGTAGAGTCCACACCCACTATCACTCTGTAGAGTCCACACCCACTATCACTCTGTAGAGTCCACACCCACTATCACTCTGTAGAGTCCACACCCACTATCACTCTGTAGAGTCCACAACGCTATCACTCTGTAGAGTCCACACCACTATCACTCTGTAGAGTCCTCACCACTATCACTCTGTAGAGTCTACAACACTATCACTCTGTAGAGTCCACAACACTATCACTCTGTAGAGTCCACATCACTATCACTCTGTAGAGTCTACAACACTATCACTCTGTAGAGTCCACAACACTATCACTCTGTAGAGTCCACACCACTATCACTCTGTAGAGTCCACACGACTATCACTCTGTAGAGTCCACACCACTATCACTCTGTAGGGTCCACAACACTATCACTCTGTAGAGTCCACAACACTATCACTCTGTAGAGTCCACATCACTATCACTCTGTAGAGTCCAAAACACTATCACTCTGTAGAGTCCACATCACTATCACTCTGTAGAGTCCAAAACACTATCACTCTGTAGAGTCCACAACACTATCACTCTATAGAGTCCACAACACTATCACTCTGTAGAGTCCACACCACTATCACTCTGTAGAGTCCACACCACTATCACTATGTAGAGTCCACACCCACTATCACTCTGTAGAGTCCACACCCACTATCACTCTGTAGAGTCCACACCCACTATCACTCTGTAGAGTCCACACCCACTATCACTCTGTAGAGTCCACAACGCTATCACTCTGTAGAGTCCTCACCACTATCACTCTGTAGAGTCTACAACACTATCACTCTGTAGAGTCCACAACACTATCACTCTGTAGAGTCCACATCACTATCACTCTGTAGAGTCTACAACACTATCACTCTGTAGAGTCCACAACACTATCACTCTGTAGAGTCCACACCACTATCACTCTGTAGAGTCCACACGACTATCACTCTGTAGAGTCCACACCACTATCACTCTGTAGAGTCCACACCACTATCACTATGTAGAGTCCACACCCACTATCACTCTGTAGAGTCCACACCCACTATCACTCTGTAGAGTCCACACCCACTATCACTCTGTAGAGTCCACACACACTATCACTCTGTAGAGTCCACACCCACTATCACTCTGTAGAGTCCACAACGCTATCACTCTGTAGAGTCCACACCACTATCACTCTGTAGAGTCCTCACCACTATCACTCTGTAGAGTCTACAACACTATCACTCTGTAGAGTCCACAACACTATCACTCTGTAGAGTCCACATCACTATCACTCTGTAGAGTCTACAACACTATCACTCTGTAGAGTCCACAACACTATCACTCTGTAGAGTCCACACCACTATCACTCTGTAGAGTCCACACGACTATCACTCTGTAGAGTCCACACCACTATCACTCTGTAGGGTCCACAACACTATCACTCTGTAGAGTCCACAACACTATCACTCTGTAGAGTCCACATCACTATCACTCTGTAGAGTCCAAAACACTATCACTCTGTAGAGTCCACATCACTATCACTCTGTAGAGTCCAAAACACTATCACTCTGTAGAGTCCACACCACTATCACTCTGTAGAGTCCACACCACTATCACTCTGTAGAGTCCACAACACTATCACTCTATAGAGTCCACAACACTATCACTCTGTAGAGTCCACATCACTATCACTCTGTAGAGTCCACAACACTATCACTCTGTAGAGTCCACATCATTATCACTCTGTAGAGTCCACAACACTATCACTATCACTCTGTAGAGTCCACACCACTATCACTCTGTAGAGTCCACACCACTATCACTCTGTAGAGTCCACAACACTATCACTCTGTAGAGTCCACAACACTATCACTCTGTAGAGTCCACATCACTATCACTCTGTAGAGTCCACATCACTATCACTCTGTAGAGTCCACACCACTATCACTATCACTCTGTAGAGTCCACACCACTATCACTCTGTAGAGTCCACACCACTATCACTCTGTAGAGTCCACAACATTATCACTCTGTAGAGTCCACAACACTATCACTCTGTAGAGTCCACATCACTATCACTCTGTAGAGTCCACAACACTATCACTCTGTAGAGTCCACAACACTATCACTCTGTAGAGTCCACATCACTATCACTCTGTAGAGTCCACAACACTATCACTCTGTAGAGTCCACATCACTATCACTCTGTAGAGTCCACAACACTATCACTCTGTAGAGTCCACACCACTATCACTCTGTAGAGTCCACACCACTATCACTCTGTAGAGTCCACAACACTATCACTCTGTAGAGTCCACAACACTATCACTCTGTAGAGTCCACATCACTATCACTATGTAGAGTCCACATCACTATCACTCTGTAGAGTCCACACCACTATCACTATCCCTCTGTAGAGTCCACACCACTATCACTCTGTAGAGTCCACACCACTATCACTCTGTAGAGTCCTCACCACTATCACTATCCCTCTGTAGAGTCCACACCACTATCACTCTGTAGAGTCCACACCACTATCACTCGGTAGAGTCCACACCACTATCACTCTGTAGAGTCCACACCACTATCACTCTGTAGAGTCCACACCACTATCACTCTGTAGAGTCCACAACACTATCACTCTGTAGAGTCCACATCACTATCACTCTGTAGAGTCCACACCACTATCACTCTGTAGAGTCCACACCACTATCACTCTGTAGAATCCACAACACTATCACTCTGTAGAGTCCATAACACTATCACTCGGTAGAGTCCACACCACTATCACTCTGTAGAGTCCACACCACTATCACTCTGTAGAGTCCATAACACTATCACTCGGTAGAGTCCACACCACTATCACTCTGTAGAGTCCACAACACTATCACTCTGTAGAGTCCACACCACTATCACTCTGTAGAGTCCACAACACTATCACTCTGTAGAGTCCACACCACTATAACTCTGTAGAGTCCACAACACTATCACTCTGTAGAGTCCACACCACTTTCACTCTGTAGAGTCCACACCACTATCACTCTGTAGAGTCCTCAACACTATCACTCTGTAGAGTCCTCAACACTATCACTCTTTAGAGTCCACACCACTATCACTCTGTAGAGTCCACAACACTATCACTCTGTAGAGTCCACAACACTATCACTCTGTAGAGTCCACAACACTATCACTCTGTAGAGTCCACACCACTATCACTCTGTAGAGTCCACAACACTATCACTATCACTCTGTAGAGTCCACAACACTATCACTCTGTAGAGTCCACACCACTATCACTCTATAGAATCCACAACACTATCACTCTGTAGAGTCCACACCACTATCACTCTGTAGAGTCCACAACACTATCACTCTGTAGAGTCCACAACACTATCCCCCTGTAGAGTCCACAACACTATCACTCTGTAGAGTCCACATCACTATCACTCTGTAGAGTCCACAACACTATCACTATCACTCTGTAGAGTCCACAACACTATCACTCTGTAGAGTCCACACCACTATCACTCTATAGAATCCACAACACTATCACTCTGTAGAGTCCACACCACTATCACTCTGTAGAGTCCACAACACTATCACTCTGTAGAGTCCACAACACTATCCCCCTGTAGAGTCCACAACACTATCACTCTGTAGAGTCCACACCACTATCACTCTGTAGAGTCCACACCACTAGCACTCTGTAGAGTCCACACCACTATCCCCCTGTAGAGTCCACAACACTATCACTCTGTAGAGTCCACAACACTATCACTCTGCAGAGTCCACAACACTATCACTATCACTCTGTAGAGTCCACAACACTATCACTCTGTAGAGTCCACACCACTATCACTCTGTAGAGTCCACAACACTATCACTCTGTAGAGTCCACAACACTATCACTCTGTAGAGTCCACATCACTATCACTCTGTAGAGTCCACACCACTATCACTATCACTCTGTAGAGTCCACACCACTATCACTCTGTAGAGTCCACATCACTATCACTCTGTAGAGTCCATAACACTATCACAACACTGATAACAACATGTTCTGTGGAGGAGAAAAACAGTTGCTTAGTAACCTGATAACAACATGTTCTGTGGAGGAGAAAAACAGTTGCTTAGTAACCTGATAACAACATGTTCTGTGGAGGAGAAAAACAGTTGCTTAGTAACCTGATAACAACATGTTCTGTGGAGGAGAAAAACAGTTGCTTAGTAACCTGATAACAACATGTTCTGTGGAGGAGAAAAACAGTTGCTTAGTAACCTGATAACAACATGTTCTGTGGAGGAGAAAAACAGTTGCTTAGTAACCAGATAACAACATGTTCTGTGGAGGAGAAAAACAAAAAGAGTGATAAGAGTTCCAATTTTTTTAGATAATCGTTGTGATTGGAGGATAGCTGTGACGGTTATCGAATCAGGATCGACTCCTCTGTTCTCTCTCAAGCTCATTAATGATAGAATGTTCGTAGCTGAATAGGGCAGAAAGGCCAGTGTCTTTGGCAATGACGAGAAGTGGCAAGGACTGGAATGTTAGCTAGAGAGACTGTTACTCAGACTAGAATATCTCTGCTGTAAACCAAGAAGTTTGATCTTGACATTTAGCCACTTAGCTAGAAAGTTAGCAAACCAAATGCATCGCTGAAGCCCTGATCTGGATATCATTTATTTCACACATCTTAGATGTCTTATATTTATACTCAATTTATAGTTTATAAGCAGTGACGTGAGCACGCACCCCCCAAAACCCATCGGGATTTCAAAATACCCCCGGTGTACGGTATAAACAGGCCCAAGCCTTGTGAATTGTGTTCTGGGCTGGCTAACGTTGTGGTTGTGTCTTCCACATTAACCTATTGCAGAAAGGTCAAAAAACACCACAGTGTCAGAAAGAGGAATGGCCGCCTAAAGGGGCCTCTTATCCCAACAACAAAACAATTAGTGGAGATATTATTACTGCAGGTACAGTAATACTACAAGACATCTCAGCAGCTTGCCTCTACGGGACGGAAAACACACGTGTCCACTAGTACATACACACACAGTCAGTCAGTCAGTCAGTCAGTCAGTGTGAGAGAGAGAGAGAGAGAGAGAGAGAGAGAGAGAGAGAGAGAGAGAGAGAGAGAGAGAGAGAGAGAGAGAGAGAGAGAGAGAGAGAGAGAGAGAGAGAGAGAGAGAGAGAGAGAGAGAGAGAGACACACACAACAGCAGCACTGCAGCACTAAGTGCCTGGCGGTAATATAGAGAGGAACCATGAAGCACGACCCCAGCAGGTCTACGTACTATCGTATCCTACAATATTAAAGGGATATAGTAACAAATACAGAACGCATTAGAAGTTAAGTTTACTATCATATCCTACAATATTGTCAGAGATGTGTGTATAGGTGGCAGGGAAGTCAGGCGCAGGAGAGTCAAAATGAACTGTAAATGGAGTCTTTTAATACAAGTCCACTTAACATGCTCCAAACACTAAATACATAAATAAACATGGGTACGAGGACCCGTCATACAACCATAAAACAACACTGACATAAAACCATCTCTGATAAAGACATGAGGGGAAACAGAGGGTTAAATACACAACAGGTAATGAATGGGATTGAAAACAGGTGTGTGGGAAGACAAGACAAAACCAATGGAAAATGAAAAATGGATCAATGATGGCTAGAAGACCGGTGACGTCGAGCACCGCCCGAACAAGGAGAGGCAACGACTTCGGCAAATAATATAGTAACAACTACAGGACACATTAGAAGATAAAGTTAAGTTTACTAATCTATCCTACAATATTAAAATAACATAGTAACAACTACAGAACACATTAGAAGATAAAGTTAAGTTTACTAATCTATCCTACAATATTAAAATAACATAGTAACAACTACAGAACACATTAGAAGATAAAGTTAAGTTTACTAATCTATCCTACAATATTAAAATAACATAGTAACAACTACAGAACACATTAGAAGATAAAGTTAAGTTTACTAATCTATCCTACAATATTAAAATAACATAGTAACAAATACAGGACGCATTAGAAGATCAAATCCTTTGCGTTTTCCAAGCCACCCACAGATACGACCACATATGGTTGAGTTGTACTGCCGTTCCCCTCCCCCACGACAGAGATGAAAGCCAGAACAGAAGAGAGAGAACATCACAGCCCTGCAACTGGCCTCGCTGCTCTTATCTGTTTATAATGCTAATGTCTGCTAATGCTACAGAGATACAAACCTGACAGGACACGGAGCGTTCCACGATTCCCGGGTGACCAACGATGGTGTGTGTGTGTGTGTGTGTTAGTGTGTGTGTGTGTGTTAGTGTGTGTGTGTTAGTGTGTGTGTGTGTCTGTGTGTGTGTTAGTGTGTGTGTGTTAGTGTGTGTCTGTGTGTGTGTTAGTGTGTGCCTGTGTGTGTGTGTGTGTGTGCCTATGTGTGTGTGTGTGTTAGTGGGTGCCTGTGTGTGTGTGTGTGTGTGTGTGTGTGTTAGTGTGTGAGTTACTGTGTGCCTGTGTGTGCCTGTGTGTGCGTGTGTGTGTGTGTGTGTGTGTGTGTGTGTGTGTGTGTGTGTGTGTGTGTGTGTTTGGCTCTACTTGCTCTGGGGCTGTCAGCCATCCTCATACTGACAATTTAGATAATGGATGTGCTGCTTGACATGACTTCAGACTCTGAGTCCCAAATTACACCCTATTCCCTAAATAGTGCACCATAATCCTATGCCACTACAAAGGGAATAGAGTTCCATTTGGGATGCATCCAGACACATATCTATGCAAATGCCTCTGTCATAAAACACTGGATCAGTGGGATATGGCAAAGTAATGGTTCAACATTCAGCCATCAAACTGCCTACGATGACGTGTATATCCCAGCTGAGAGGAAGGCAGAAGCATCCTAACCACCATCCCTTCTACGGGAATGAGGTAGAGATGAGGAACCACCATCCACTCTATGGGAATGAGGTAGAGATGAGGAACCACCCTCCACTCTATGGGAATGAGGTAGAGATGATGAACCACCATCCACTCTATGGGAATGAGGTAGAGATGAGGAACCAACCTCCAATCTATGGGAATGAGGTAGAGGGGAGGAACCATCCTCCACTCTATGGGAATGAGGTAGAGATGATGAACCACCCTCCCCTCTATGGGAATGAGGTAGAGATGATGAACCACCCTCCCCTCTATGGGAATGAGGTAGAGAGGAGGAACCACCCTCCCCTCTATGGGAATGAGGTAGAGAGGAGGAACCACCCTCCTTTCTATGGGAATGAGGTAGAGAGGAGGAACCACCCTCCACTCTATGGGAATGAGGTAGAGAGGAGGAACCACCCTCCTTTCTATGGGAATGAGGTAGAGATGAGGAACCACCCTCCACTCTATGGGAATGAGGTAGAGAGGAGGAACCACCCTCCCCTCTATGGGGATGAGGTAGAGATGAGGAACCACCCTCCACTCTATGGGAATGATGTAGAGATGAGGAAACACCCTCCTTTCTATGGGAATGAGGTAGAGATCGGGAACCACCCTCCACTCTATATGAATGAGGTAGAGAGGAGGAACCACCCTCCACTCTATGGGAATGAGGTAGAGAGGAGGAACCACCCTCCACTCTATGGGAATGAGGTAGAGATCGGGAACCACCCTCCACTCTATAGGAATGAGGTAGAGAGGAGGAACCACCCTCCTTTCTATGGGAATGAGGTAGAGAGGAGGAACCATCCTCCACTCTATGGGAATGAGGTAGAGATGATGAACCACCCTCCCCTCTATGGGAATGAGGTAGAGATGATGAACCACCCTCCCCTCTATGGGAATGAGGTAGAGAGGAGGAACCACCCTCCACTCTATGGGAATGAGGTAGAGATCGGGAACCACCCTCCACTCTATAGGAATGAGGTAGAGATGAGGAACCACCCTCCACTCTATGGGAATGAGGTAGAGATGAGGAACCACCATCCACTCTATGGGAATGAGGTAGAGATGAGGAACCACCCTCCACTCTATGGGAATGAGGTAGAGATGATGAACCACCATCCACTCTATGGGAATGAGGTAGAGATGAGGAACCAACCTCCAATCTATGGGAATGAGGTAGAGAGGAGGAACCATCCTCCACTCTATGGGAATGAGGTAGAGATGATGAACCACCCTCCCCTCTATGGGAATGAGGTAGAGATGATGAACCACCCTCCCCTCTATGGGAATGAGGTAGAGAGGAGGAACCACCCTCCCCTCTATGGGAATGAGGTAGAGAGGAGGAACCACCCTCCTTTCTATGGGAATGAGGTAGAGAGGAGGAACCACCCTCCACTCTATGGGAATGAGGTAGAGAGGAGGAACCACCCTCCTTTCTATGGGAATGAGGTAGAGATGAGGAACCACCCTCCACTCTATGGGAATGAGGTAGAGAGGAGGAACCACCCTCCCCTCTATGGGGATGAGGTAGAGATGAGGAACCACCCTCCACTCTATGGGAATGATGTAGAGATGAGGAAACACCCTCCTTTCTATGGGAATGAGGTAGAGATCGGGAACCACCCTCCACTCTATATGAATGAGGTAGAGAGGAGGAACCACCCTCCACTCTATGGGAATGAGGTAGAGAGGAGGAACCACCCTCCACTCTATGGGAATGAGGTAGAGATCGGGAACCACCCTCCACTCTATAGGAATGAGGTAGAGAGGAGGAACCACCCTCCTTTCTATGGGAATGAGGTAGAGATGAGGAACCACCCTCCACTCTATGGGAATGAGGTAAAGATGAGGAACCACCCTCCCCTCTATGGGAATGAGGTAGAGAGGAGGAACCACCCTCCACTCTATGGGAATGAGGTAGAGAGGAGGAACCACCCTCCACTCTATGGGAATGAGGTAGAGATCGGGAACCACCCTCCACTCTATAGGAATGAGGTAGAGATGAGGAACCACCCTCCACTCTATGGGAATGAGGTAGAGATGAGGAACCACCCTCCACTCTATGGGAATGAGGTAGAGAGGAGGAACCACCCTCCACTCTATGGGAATGAGGTAGAGATCGGGAACCACCCTCCACTCTATAGGAATGAGGTAGAGATGAGGAACCACCCTCCACTCTATGGGAATGAGGTAGAGATGAGGAACCACCCTCCCCTCTATGGGAATGAGGTAGAGATGAGGAACCACCCTCCCCTCTATGGGAATGAGGTAGAGATGAGGAACCACCCTCCCCTCTATGGGAATGAGGTAAAGATGATGATTATAAAAATGGCTTCTCTTTTCCAAAGGGGTGTTTTCCATCAAGTAGCTACTTGATATGAACAAAATAAACCACCAAAAACATTCTAGAGGAGAAATATACATAAACAATTTGGCAAAGAAACATCAAAGCTAGCTGTACCAAATTCCCACACTTCCTTCACACATCAGGGCCTCAAATATGTGTTGAAATATGCTTTGAGTGATGACTAACTAATTCATTCTGTTTGACTGCTGTGGGGTGGCTGAAATCACACACACACACACACACACACACACACACACACACACACACACACACACACACACACACACACACTACATCTCTCTTTATGTTAGTATGGAGCGTGTTTAGAGGCTACAACACTTAGCAACCAAGCCTCATTAATTTACAGGGCTTTGATTGGTCGCATCTGACCTCTGTGGGAATGCAGGGGGGCCGGACCAGGAACCAGAGAGCTGGAGATGTTCTAATTAGTCCAACAGAAGTTCTGGAACACAACGCCTCGGGGCTGACATCTAAGATCCCCGACTTCACCGTCCCCCTCTCCTATCCACCCTCTCCACCCTCACCACCCCCTCTCCTATCCACCCTCACCGCCCCCTCTCCTATCCACCCTCACCACCCCCTCTCCTATCCACCCTCACCGTCCCCTCTCCTATCCACCCTCACCGTCCCCTATCCTATTCACCCTCACCGTCCCCTCTCCTATCCACCCTCACCGCCCCCTCTCCTATCCACCCTCACCGCCCCCTCTCCTATCCACCCTCACCACCCCCTCTCCTATCCACCCTCACCGTCCCCTCTCCTATCCACCCTCACCGTCCCCTATCCTATCCACCCTCACCGTCCCCTCTCCTATCCACCCTCACCGTCCCCTCTCCTATTCACCCTCACCGTCCCCTCTCCTATCCACCCTCACCGTCCCCTCTCCTATCCACCCTCACCGTCCCCTATCCTATCCACCCTCACCGTCCCCTCTCCTATCCACCCTCACCGTCCCCTCTCCTATTCACCCTCACCGTCCCCTCTCCTATTCACCCTCACCGTCCCCTCTCCTATCCACCCTCACCACCCCCTCTCCTATCCACCCTCACCGTCCCCTCTCCTATCCACCCTCACCGTCCCCTCTCCTATCCACCCTCACCGTCCCCTCTCCTATCCACCCTCACCGTCCCCTCTCCTATCCACCCTCACCGTCCCCTCTCCTATCCACCCTCACCGTCCCCTCTCCTATCCACCCTCACCGTCCCCTCTCCTATCCACCCTCACCGTCCCCTCTCCTATCCACCCTCACCGTCCCCTCTCCTATCCACCCTCACCGTCCCCTCTCCTATCCACCCTCACCGTCCCCTCTCCTATCCACCCTCACCGTCCCCTCTCCTATCCACCCTCACCGTCCCCTCTCCTATCCACCCTCACCGTCCCCTCTCCTATCCACCCTCACCGTCCCCTCTCCTATCCACCCTCACCGTCCCCTCTCCTATCCACCCTCACCGTCCCCTCTCCTATCCACCCTCACCGTCCCCTCTCCTATCCACCCTCACCGTCCCCTCTCCTATCCACCCTCACCGTCCCCTATCCTATTCACCCTCACCGTCCCCTCTCCTATCCACCCTCACCGTCCCCTCTCCTATCCACCCTCACCGTCCCCTCTCCTATCCACCCTCACCGCCCCCTCTCCTATCCACCCTCACCGTCCCCTCTCCTATCCACCCTCACCGTCCCCTCTCCTATCCACCCTCACCGTCCCCTCTCCTATCCACCCTCACCGTCCCCTCTCCTATCCACCCTCACCGTCCCCTCTCCTATCCACCCTCACCGTCCCCTCTCCTATCCACCCTCACCGTCCCCTCTCCTATCCACCCTCACCGCCCCCTCTCCTATCCACCCTCACCGCCCCCTCTCCTATCCACCCTCACCGCCCCCTCTCCTATCCACCCTCACCGTCCCCTCTCCTATCCACCCTCACCGTCCCCTCTCCTATCCACCCTCACCGTCCCCTCTCCTATCCACCCTCACCGTCCCCTCTCCTATCCACCCTCACCGTCCCCTCTCCTATCCACCCTCACCGTCCCCTCTCCTATCCACCCTCACCGTCCCCTCTCCTATCCACCCTCTCCACCCCCTCTCCTATCCTCCCTCACCACCCCCTCTCCTATCCACCCTCACCACCCCCTCTCCTATCCACCCTCACCGTCCCCTCTCCTATCCACCCTCACCGTCCCCTCTCCTATCCACCCTCACCGTCCCCTCTCCTATCCACCCTCACCGTCCCCTCTCCTATCCACCCTCACCGTCCCCTCTCCTATCCACCCTCACCGTCCCCTCTCCTATCCACCCTCACCGTCCCCTCTCCTATCCACCCTCACCGTCCCCTCTCCTATCCACCCTCACCGTCCCCTCTCCTATCCACCCTCACCGTCCCCTCTCCTATCCACCCTCACCGTCCCCTCTCCTATCCACCCTCACCGTCCCCTCTCCTATCCACCCTCACCGTCCCCTCTCCTATCCACCCTCACCGTCCCCTCTCCTATCCACCCTCACCGTCCCCTCTCCTATCCACCCTCACCGTCCCCTCTCCTATCCACCCTCACCGTCCCCTCTCCTATCCACCCTCACCGTCCCCTCTCCTATCCTCCCTCTCCACCCCCTCTCCTATCCTCCCTCACCCCCCCCTCTCCTATCCACCCTCACCACCCCCTCTCCTATCCACCCTCACCGTCCCCTCTCCTATCCACCCTCACCGTCCCCTCTCCTATCCACCCTCACCGTCCCCTCTCCTATCCACCCTCACCGTCCCCTCTCCTATCCACCCTCACCGCCCCCTCTCCTATCCACCCTCACCGTCCCCTCTCCTATCCACCCTCACCGTCCCCTCTCCTATCCACCCTCACCGTCCCCTCTCCTATCCACCCTCACCGTCCCCTCTCCTATCCACCCTCACCGTCCCCTCTCCTATCCACCCTCACCGTCCCCTCTCCTATCCACCCTCACCGTCCCCTCTCCTATCCACCCTCACCGTCCCCTCTCCTATCCACCCTCACCGCCCCCTCTCCTATCCACCCTCACCGCCCCCTCTCCTATCCACCCTCACCGCCCCCTCTCCTATCCACCCTCACCGTCCCCTCTCCTATCCACCCTCACCGTCCCCTCTCCTATCCACCCTCACCGTCCCCTCTCCTATCCACCCTCACCGTCCCCTCTCCTATCCACCCTCACCGTCCCCTCTCCTATCCACCCTCACCGTCCCCTCTCCTATCCACCCTCACCGTCCCCTCTCCTATCCACCCTCACCGTCCCCTCTCCTATCCACCCTCACCGTCCCCTCTCCTATCCACCCTCTCCACCCCCTCTCCTATCCTCCCTCACCACCCCCTCTCCTATCCACCCTCACCACCCCCTCTCCTATCCACCCTCACCGTCCCCTCTCCTATCCACCCTCACCGTCCCCTCTCCTATCCACCCTCACCGTCCCCTCTCCTATCCACCCTCACCGTCCCCTCTCCTATCCACCCTCACCGTCCCCTCTCCTATCCACCCTCACCGTCCCCTCTCCTATCCACCCTCACCGTCCCCTCTCCTATCCACCCTCACCGTCCCCTCTCCTATCCACCCTCACCGTCCCCTCTCCTATCCACCCTCACCGTCCCCTCTCCTATCCACCCTCACCGTCCCCTCTCCTATCCACCCTCACCGTCCCCTCTCCTATCCACCCTCACCGTCCCCTCTCCTATCCACCCTCACCGTCCCCTCTCCTATCCACCCTCACCGTCCCCTCTCCTATCCACCCTCACCGTCCCCTCTCCTATCCTCCCTCTCCACCCCCTCTCCTATCCTCCCTCACCCCCCCCTCTCCTATCCACCCTCACCACCCCCTCTCCTATCCACCCTCACCGTCCCCTCTCCTATCCACCCTCACCGTCCCCTCTCCTATCCACCCTCACCGTCCCCTCTCCTATCCACCCTCACCGTCCCCTCTCCTATCCACCCTCACCGTCCCCTCTCCTATCCACCCTCACCGTCCCCTCTCCTATCCACCCTCACCGTCCCCTCTCCTATCCACCCTCACCGTCCCCTCTCCTATCCACCCTCACCGTCCCCTCTCATATCCACGACGGGTTGAATAATTACCGTACAAGAAAAAAATGCGATAAATATTGAAGTCACCAAAGATGATTATCGACATTGTGGAACACCTACAGTATTATGGGTGTTATGGGTGTTGATGTTCCATGCTAAGCTAACCCCTCCTATCTATCTAGCAGACGGTCTCAGTCTGAGGAGACGGTTGAAAAGCTGTGTGGATTATGTCATCGTGACGCCATCTAAATGGTTGAGGGCCTCGGCCAATAGTCTAGCAGTATGAAGGATGTGATATTAACCCTTATGGACAGTTCCGACTCCAAGACAGATGGATGTCAAAGAACAAGCCATCTGAGACGTGTGGTTGTTACCAGGAAGTATTTAGGTTAAAGACGTGTGGTTGTTACCAGGAAGTAGTTAGGTTAAAGACGTGTGGTTGTTACCAGGAAGTATTTAGGTTAAAGACGTGTGGTTGTTACCAGGAAGTAGTTAGGTTAAAGACGCGTGGTTGTTACCAGGAAGTAGTTAGGTTAAAGACGTGTGGTTGCTACCAGGAAGTAGTTAGGTTAAAGACGCGTGGTTGTTACCAGGAAGTAGTTAGGTTAAAGACGTGTGGTTGTTACCAGGAAGTAGTTAGGTTAACGATGTCGGTGAAAGTGGAATCCCTAGGGACATCTGATCCACTCGTCTCTATCTCTTCATTTAGTATTGTTATTTTACCTTTTATTTAACTAGGCAAGGTCAGTTAAGAACAAATTATTATTTTACAATGACGGCCTACCGGGGAACAGTGGGGTTAACTGCCTTGTTCATGAGGCAGAACAACAGATGTTTACCTTGTCAGCTCGTGTGTGTGTGTGTGTCAGTCCCATCTCTAAGTCCACTAGGGAGTCCACTGCCCTGACCACGTCTCCACTAGAGCTAATGTCATGTCAAGACAACATGATGGTTGATACACACCCTGTAGCTGTGTTTGAATGCCCATACTTTCAATCAAATGTATTTATAAAGCCCTTTTCACACAAACATCAGCAGATGTCACACACATACTGTATACTACACACTCAATGAGTATATACTACATACTAAATTAGTATATACTACATACTTAATTAGTATATGCTACATACTTAATGAGTATATACTACATACTAAATGAGTATATACTACATACTTAATGAGTATATACTACACACTAAATTAGTATATACTACATACTTAATTAGTATATACTACATACTAAATGAGTATATACTACATACTAAATGAGTATATACTACATACTTAATAAGTATATACTACATACTCAATTAGTATATACTACATACTTAATGAGTATATACTACATACTCAATTAGTATATACTACATACTTGATGAGTATATACTACATACTAAATGAGTATATGCTACATACCACATGCTATTAGTTAATTGTAGTATGCTGTAAACAAACGGTATCCTTTCAGTTGATTGTACTAGAGCTTCGCCTGTGTACCGGAAGTTGATGCTGTTGCTATGCAACCTCTTGCTAGCTTGTTAGCATAACAAATGACTAGCTACACATCTTACAACTTCATTAACAATGTCCATTGAGAATGCTATACCACTTAGCTAAGCTAAGAATTACGTGAATAATCAAGTCAATAAATGTTAGTTAGTTAGAGAGCGTGTAGTTAATATACTGGCGAGTTCGATGTGTTAGTAGCCAACTAACGCTAGGTAGCTAGCTAACATACCGGGTTATACAAGCAACTGCTGTAATGATATGCTATGCGGTTTCCAAAGGCTAGCATAGCTAACACATTGTCAGCCAACATAACTTAACTCATTTGGAAGGTAATTACTTTATTACATTGCTCAACATTTTCTTAACATTTTGTCATAATTTGTAAGAGCAGTGAATTTGTGTCCTCTCTCGTCGGACGTCGGCTGCATTATTCTCCGCCATTTTCTTCAAATCCGAAAATGTTGTAAAACGGCCATTTTTATGAAGAACTGCATCGTGGGCCCTAAAAGCATGGCAATAATGTCCATTGCTTGCATACTTCGTATTTTGCCATAAGTAGTACAACATCCGGGAACTTTTGGCATACTAACTACATCCATACTATGACCAATAAGCAAACTGCATACTCAATTTACGTCACCAATAGTACGGCTAGTAGGAGGAGTCAAACAGCTTGTGTATTTAATTCATCTATACAGAAACAAGCTCATGGCCTTGGGGATTATTTCTGAATGTGCGCATAGTGGATATCATCATCGGAATTCAGAGACGCCCACTGGCTGATATCTCAGAAGGAAGTGTTAGAGAGATGAGCTGACGAGATTATGTCAAGACTACAGTAGATGACCAAACACAACACCAGCTAGAAAATGTCCAATGGTAGATTCACCTGGGGTTTGTCTGTCTGTCTGAATGCCTGTATGTCTGTCTGAATGCCTGTCTGTCATAACATAACCCACCAGTCCTATAGTCCTACTGTCATAACATAACCCACCAGTCCTATAGTCCTACTGTCATAACATAACCCACCAGTCCTATAGTCCTACTGTCATAACATAACCCACCAGTCCTATAGTCCTACTGTCATAACATAACCCACCAGTCCTATAGTCCTACTGTCATAACATAACCAACCAGTCCTATAGTCCTACTGTCATAACATAACCCACCAGTCCTATAGTCCTACTGTCATAACATAACCAACCAGTCCTATAGTCCTACTGTCATAACATAACCCACCAGTCCTATAGTCCCTACTGTCATAACATAACCCCCAGTCCTATAGTCCTACTGTCATAACATAACCCACCAGTCCTATAGTCCTACTGTCATAACATAACCCACCAGTCAGTCCTATAGTCCTACTGTCATAACATAACCCACCAGTCCTATAGTCCTACTGTCATAACATAACCCACCAGTCAGTCCTATGGTCCTACTGTCATAACATAACCCACCAGTCCTATAGTCCTACTGTCATAACATAACCCACCAGTCCTATAGTCCTACTGTCATAACATAACCCACCAGTCCTATAGTCCTACTGTCATAACATAACCCACCAGTCCTATAGTCCTACTGTACTGTCATAACATATTCATATCGTCCATCTCACACATCAGGAGAACGACCACTCCAGTCTCTTTAGCCAGAGGCGACACACAGTGGCTGTCTCCCCAGCCGGCAGACTTCAAAACAAACGGTGTGCAGGGAATGACGTTCCACTTCTCTCCATGTCCCCTCCTTCCCTCACCACCTCCACTACACCGACTACACCGGCGATGTCACTGCAACCCATGAGAACCTAGAAACAATTCTCCCGTTTTAAATGTCAGCAGTTTCCTTCTAACGTTAATCCAATCCCGAGTAGCACTCGTATGGTCATTACGCACGCACGCACCCACCAGAACACACACACACACAGGCACGCACAGTAATACCGATAACGTAGAAAATACAAGGCTACCATACCTTTGTTCACTCTCCGCAGTATTTGACATCTGCATTTGAAAGAAAGAGCTATCATACTAGCATCTCTCAGTGCGCGCAGGTACGACGCTTGTCCGAGAGCTCTGCTGGTGGCGTTGCGGATTCAGTGCACGGGTATCTGTATTCCCCGCACATAGCAGGAGATAGAGAGCTTGTCTCAGCGGTGGACCGGTGGACGGTTACCGTAGCCCACACTTATTTGCGAGCCGCTCCTGCCAGTGTAACGTAACAGTAACGAAAGATAGAAGCATCTATCCCTGCAGCAGGAAACCGTGGTGTAATTCCGTTTCATCACCCCTCAATTCCGTCATGAAATTATATATTTTATCTTCTCTCTCGCATTAAAAAAAAAATATACGCGTGGAATTGAACTGAAAGGCGTGCGCGTG
>NW_028322105.1:452500-455000 GCF_057628025.1 Oncorhynchus mykiss
GAGAGAGATAGAGAGACAGAGAGAGAGAGAGAGACAGAGAGAGAGAGAGAGAGAGAGAGAGAGAGAGAAAGTCATATCCGCTAGAAAACAGGAGGTGGTACAGGCTAAAAGAAACAGCACGGGCGGCATCACTGTGTTTCTGACACGACTGAACGGACAAACAGACCAACACCAACGTCACGGACAAACAGACCAACACCAACGTCACGGACAAACAGACCAACACCAACGTCACGGACAACCAGACCAACACCAACGTCACGGACAAACAGACCAACACCAACGTCACGGACAAACAGACCAACACCAACGTCACGGACAAACAGACCAACACCAACGTCACGGACAAACAGACCAACACCAACGTCACGGACAAACAGACCAACACCAACGTCACGGACAAACAGACCAACACCAACGTCACGGACAACCAGACCAACACCAACGTCACGGACAAACAGACCAACACCAACGTCACGGACAACCAGACCAACACCAACGTCACGGACAACCAGACCAACACCAACGTCACGGACAACCAGACCAACACCAACGTCACGGACAACCAGACCAACACCAACGTCACGGACAACCAGACCAACACCAACGTCACGGACAAACAGACCAACACCAACGTCACGGACAAACAGACCAACACCAACGTCACGTACAAACAGACCAACACCAACGTCACGGACAACCAGACCAACACCAACGTCACGGACAAACAGACCAACACCAACGTCACGTACAAACAGACCAACACCAACGTCACGGACAACCAGACCAACACCAATGTCACGGACAAACAGACCAACACCAACGTCACGTACAAACAGACCAACACCAACGTCACGTACAACCAGACCAACACCAACGTCACGGACAAACAGACCAACACCAACGTCACGGACAAACAGACCAACACCAACGTCACGGACAAACAGACCAACACCAACGTCACGAACAAACAGACCAACACCAACGTCACGGACAAACAGACCAACACCAACGTCACGGACAAACAGACCAACACCAACGTCACGGACAACCAGACCAACACCAACGTCACGGACAAACAGACCAACACCAACGTCACGGACAAACAGACCAACACCAACGTCACAGACAAACAGACCAACACCAACGTCACGGACAACCAGGACATTTCCTGCTGCTGTCCACCAAGGTAGCAATTCAACACGTAGACGCCCCAGCAAATCAATAGTAAATGACGTTTGTCAGAGGCCACAAGATGGCTACCCACTGCTAGGACGGTCACAACAACAGCTTCTGGAAATAGTGTCTGTAGTGGGTAACAGACTGAACACAGTAACAGACTGAACACAGTAAACAGTGAATAGGAAGTTGTGTCTGTAGTGGGTAACACACTGAACACAGTAAACAGTGAATAGGAAATGGTGTCTGTAGTGGGTAACAGACTGAACACAGTAACAGACTGAACACAGTAACAGACTGAACACAGTAAACAGTGAACAGGAAGTCGTGTCTGTAGTGGGTAACAGACTAAACACAGTAAACAGTGAATAGGAAATGGTGTCTGTAGTGGGTAACAGACTGAACACAGTAAACAGTGAATAGGAAATGGTGTCTGTAGTGGGTAACAGACTAAACACAGTAAACAGTGAATAGGAAATGGTGTCTGTAGTGGGTAACAGACTGAACACAGTAACAGACTGAACACAGTAACAGACTGAACACAGTAAACAGTGAATAGGAAATGGTGTCTGTAGTGGGTAACAGACTGAACACAGTAACAGACTGAACACAGTAACAGACTGAACACAGTAAACAGTGAATAGGAAGTTGTGTCTGTAGTGGGTAACAGACTAAACACAGTAAACAGTGAATAGGAAATGGTGTCTGTAGTGGGTAACAGACTAAACACAGTAAACAGTGAATAGGAAATGGTGTCTGTAGTGGGTAACAGACTAAACACAGTAAACAGTGAACAGGAAGTTGTGTCTGTAGTGGGTAACAGACTAAACACAGTAAACAGTGAATAGGAAGTTGTGTCTGTAGTGGGTAACAGACTGAACACAGTAACAGACTGAACACAGTAACAGACTGAACACAGTAAACAGTGAATAAGAAATGGTGTCTGTAGTGGGTAACAGACTGAACACAGTAAACAGTGAATAGGAAATAGTGTCTGTAGTGGGTAACAGACTGAACACAGTAACAGACTGAACACAGTAAACAGTGAATAGGAAGTCGTGTCTGTAGTGGGTAACAGACTGAACACAGTAAACAGTGAATAGGAAATGGTGTCTGTAGTGGGTAACAGACTGAACACAGTAACAGACTGAACACAGTAACAGACTGAACACAGTAAACAGTGAATAGGAAATGGTGTCTGTAGTGGGTAACAGACTGAACACAGTAAACAGTGAATAGGAAGTCGTGTCTGTAGTGGGTAACAGACTGAACACAGTAAACAGTGAATAGGAAGTCATGTCTGTAGTGGGTAACAGACTGA
>NW_028322105.1:460000-472500 GCF_057628025.1 Oncorhynchus mykiss
GACATTTACCTGGGAACACACTGTAATAACAAGGACATTTACCTGGGAACACACTGCACTAACAAGGACATTTACCTGGGAACACACTGCACTATAACAAGGACATTTACCTAGGAACACACTGCACTATAACAAGGACATTTACCTGGGAACACACTGCACTAACAAGGACATTTACCTGGGAACACACTGCACTAACAAGGACATTTACCTGGGAACACACTGCACTATAACAAGGACATTTACCTGGGAACACACTGTAATAACAAGGACATTTACCTGGGAACACACTGTAATAACAAGGACATTTACCTGGGAACACACTGCACTATAACAAGGACATTTACCTGGGAACACACTGCACTATAACAAGGACATTTACCTGGGAACACACTGCACAATAACAAGGACATTTACCTGGGAACACACTGCACTAACAAGGACATTTACCTGGGAACACACTGCACTAACAAGGACATTTACCTGGGAACACACTGGAATAACAAGGACATTTACCTGGGAACCCACTGCACTATAACAAGGACATTTACCTGGGAACACACTAATGCAGGGTCAAGCTGGCTAAAATGTGAAACAAAGTCAAGCTTTCAATATGCACAATAACTCATTTGAACAAATATAGTGATTTAAACAAATTGATCAAGCTAGGAGTTTCTCAGAGCCAGACATCTGGCCATTCTCTAGCAGGTTTCCTCCCACCTGGGGTGTCAGGCAGTCAGACTGGTAGTCAGGGTGACAGACCGCCCACCTGGGGTGTCAGACAGTCAGACTGGTAGTCAGGGTGACAGACCGCCCACCTGGGGTGTCAGACAGTCAGACTGGTAGTCAGGGTGACAGACCGCCCACCTGGGGTGTCAGACAGTCAGACTGGTAGTCAGGGTGACAGACCGCCCACCTGGGGTGTCAGACAGTCAGACTGGTAGTCAGGGTGACAGACCGCCCACCTGGGGTGTCAGACAGTCAGACTGGTAGTCAGGGTGACAGACCGCCCACCTGGGGTGTCAGACAGTCAGACTGGTAGTCAGGGTGACAGACCGCCCACCTGGGGTGTCAGACAGTCAGACTGGTAGTCAGAGTGACAGACCGCCCACCTGGGGTGTCAGACAGTCAGACTGGTAGTCAGGGTGACAGACCGCCCACTTGGGGTGTTAAAGGTTAAAGGTTAAATGAAGAAATAAACAATGCTAACTGGGTGCAGTTTGCTGGCTGACCTGTGTGCGTGTGTGATGTGTGTGTATGTGTGTGTGTGTGTACACATGTTCCAACATGACTCACTGACGTCAATTCAACATCTATTCCACGTTGCTTCAACGTCATTTGGAAACGACATTGTCAGAACGTGATGATGTGGAAACGACATTGTCAGGACGTGATGATGTGGAAACGACGTTGTCAGAACGTGATGATGTGGAGACGGCATTGTCAGGACGTGATGATGTGGAAACGACGTTGTCAGAACGTGATTATGTGGAAACGACATTGTCAGGAGGTGATGATGTGGAAACGACATTGTCAGAACGTGATGATGTGGAAACGACATTGTCAGAACGTGATGATGTGGAAACGACATTGTCAGAACGTGATGATGTGGAAACGACATTGTCAGAACGTGATGATGTGGAAACGACATTGTCAGAACGTGATGATGTGGAAACGACATTGTCAGAACGTGATGATGTGGAAACGACATTGTCAGGAGGTGATGATGTGGAAACGACATTGTCAGGAGGTGATGATGTGGAAACGACATTGTCAGAACGTGATGATGTGGAAACGACATTGTCAGGACGTGATGATGTGGAAACGACATTGTCAGAACGTGATGATGTGGAAACGACATTGTCAGAACGTGATGATGTGGAAACGACATTGTCAGGAGGTGATGATGTGGAAACGACATTGTCAGGAGGTGATGATGTGGAAACGACATTGTCAGGACGTGATGATGTAGAAACGACATTGTCAGGAGGTGATGATGTGGAAACGACATTGTCATGACGTGATGATGTGGAAACGACATTGTCATGACGTGATGATGTAGAAACGACATTGTCAGGACGTGATGATGTGGAAACGACATTGTCAGGACGTGATGATGTAGAAACGACATTGTCAGGAGGTGATGATGTGGAAACGACATTGTCATGACGTGATGATGTGGAAACGACATTGTCATGACGTGATGATGTGGAAACGACATTGTCATGACGTGATGATGTGGAAACAACATTGTCATGACGTGATGATGTGGAAACGACATTGTCAGGAGGTGATGATGTGGAAACGACATTGATTCAACCAGTGTGTGTCCAGTGGGGATGGGTGAGTGAGGGTCACAGCGACCCTGTATCTGACCCTAACAGGTTATGGAGTGTGAGTCAGAATGTCTACAACGTGTGAATGTGAAACACTGAGAGCATCGGCTGGCAGGGAGGAGGTGAGAAAAGTCTCCTGCACTGAAACAAATCCAACCTCCACGGGAGATCACTGCTCACAGCATAGTGGAGGAAACGAGAGGGGTTGGGTACTGTCACAGGCACTGAAGATACATTTCAACTGTTAGGGATAATAAAGATCTATTCTATTATATCATATTATTCTGTTATTCTGTTATATCATTCTGTTATTCTGTTATATCATTCTGTTATTCTGTTATATCATTCTGTTATTCTGTTATATTATTCTGTTATTCTGTTATATTATTCTGTTATTCTGTTATATTATTCTGTTATTCTGTTATATCATTCTGTTATTCTGTTATATTATTCTGTTATTCTGTTATATCATTCTGTTATTCTGTTATATTATTCTGTTATTCTGTTATATTATTCTGTTATTCTGTTATATTATTCTGTTATTCTGTTATATCATTCTGTTATTCTGTTATATCATTCTGTTATTCTGTTATATTATTCTGTTATTCTGTTATATTATTCTGTTATTCTGTTATATCATTCTGTTATTCTGTTATATTATTATGTTATTCTGTTATATTATTCTGTTATTCTGTTATATCATTCTGTTATTCTGTTATATTATTCTGTTATTCTGTTATATCATTCTGTTATTCTGTTATATTATTCTGTTATTCTGTTATATTATTCTGTTATTCTGTTATATTATTCTGTTATTCTGTTATATTATTCTGTTATTCTGTTATATTATTCTGTTATTCTGTTATATTATTCTGTTATTCTGTTATATTATTCTGTTATTCTGTTATATTATTCTGTTATTCTGTTATATTATTCTGTTATTCTGTTATATTATTCTGTTATTCTGTTATATTATTCTGTTATTCTGTTATATTATTCTGTTATTCTGTTATATCATTCTGTTATTCTGTTATATTATTCTGTTATATTATTCTGTTATATTATTCTGTTATTCTGTTATATTATTCTGTTATTCTGTTATATTATTCTGTTATTCTGTTATATCATTCTGTTATTCTGTTATATTATTCTGTTATATTATTCTGTTATATTATTCTGTTATTCTGTTATATTATTCTGTTATTCTGTTATATTATTCTGTTATTCTGTTATATTATTCTGTTATTCTGTTATATTATTCTGTTATTCTGTTATATTATTCTGTTATTCTGTTATATTATTCTGTTATTCTGTTATATTATTCTGTTATTCTGTTATATCATTCTGTTATTCTGTTATATTATTCTGTTATATTATTCTGTTATATCATTCTGTTATTCTGTTATATTATTCTGTTATATTATTCTGTTATATTATTCTGTTATTCTGTTATATTATTCTGTTATATTATTCTGTTATATTATTCTGTTATTCTGTTATATTATTCTGTTATATTATTCTGTTATTCTGTTATTCTGTTATTCTGTTATATTATTCTGTTATATCATTCTGTTATTCTGTTATATTATTCTGTTATATTATTCTGTTATATTATTCTGTTATTATGTTATATTATTCTGTTATATTATTCTGTTATTCTGTTATTCTGTTATTCTGTTATATTATTCTGTTATATTATTCTGTTATATTATTCTGTTATTCTGTTATATTATTCTGTTATTCTGTTATATTATTCTGTTATATCATTCTGTTATTCTGTTATATTATTCTGTTATTCTGTTATATTATTCTGTTATATCATTCTGTTATTCTGTTATATTATTCTGTTATATTATTCTGTTATATTGTTATATTATTATATAATATTATTCTATTCTACTATTCTATTTGATTCTATTGCCTGGAGACCCTATTCATGGGTTGCATGATTCGTCACAATGTTGTTTGGAACCTTTGCTGTAGGACTGACGCTCAGCAGGGTCTCAGGCTGCTGATGAAGATGTAGTCTAAAGTTAATTACCGTGGCTTGGAAACATCATGCCATTTAAAAAGGAGGAACATAATGAGCAGGTCAAGTCTTTGTCATCATTGTGATGTCGCCAGATTGACTTCAGAAGCAGCACAACTTGTGCTAGCTAGCTAAGATTGAGGGGAGAGCACCGGCATTTTTACTAGCTATCGTTAGCTAGCAAAACATTGCCAGATAGATCATGACAACATTGCCAGATAGATCATGACAACATTGCCAGATAGATCATGACAACATTGCCAGATAGATCATGACACCATTGCCAGATAGATCATGACAACATTGCCAGATAGATCATGGCAACATTGCCAGATAGATCATGGCAACATTGCCAGATAGATCATGAAAACATTGCCAGATAGATCATGGCAACATTTCCAGATAGATCATGGCAACATTGCCAGATAGATCATGACAACATTTCCAGATAGATCATGACAACATTGCCAGATAGATCATGACAACATTGCCAGATAGATCATGACAACATTGCCAGATAGATCATGACAACATTGCCATCTCTCTAAAGGAAACCTGACCACTTCATAATGGAGTTGTTGTCTACTAAGTATTTGTCTACTTCAGCCATGTCATGATATTTCCAGGCCACTGTAGTGTACATTTGACCAAACAGTCATTAGCCACCAATCAGAAAGACTGGTCATTAAGCATCAGACAGACATCAATAGGCTGGGGCATCTGGAGAACGCTGATAACCATGGCAACGACGTGAACGAGTGATGGAGGTGCAGCCTATGAATACAGTAACATCAGACTGTTACCCCTCCCAACCATCCTGTCTCTCCTAACCCTCCTACCCCTCCTGTCTCTCCTAACCCTCCTAACCCTCCTGTCTCTCCTAACCCTCCTGTCACTCCTATCCCTCCTATCCCTCCCAACCCTCCTGTCTCTCATAACCCTCCTACCCCTCCTGTCTCTCCTAACCCTCCTAACCCTCCTGTCTCTCCTAACCCTCCTGTCTCTCCTAACCCCCTGTCTCTCCTAACCCTCCTGTCTCTCCTAACCCTCCTGTCTCTCCAACCCCTACTGTCTCTCCAAACCCTCCTGTCTCTCCTAACCCTCCTGTCTCTCCTAACCCTCCTAACCCGCCTGTCTCTCCTAACCCTCCTGTCTCTCCAACCCCTACTGTCTCTCCAAACCCTACTGTCTCTCCTAACCCTCCTGTCTCTCCTAACCCGCCTGTCTCTCCTAACCTTCCTGTCTCTCCAACCCCTCCTGTCTCTCCTAACCCTCCTGTCTCTCCTAACCCTCCTGTCTCTACTACCCCTCCTGTCTCTACTACCCCTCCTGTCTCTCATAACCCTCCTGTCTCTCCTAACCCTCCTGTCTCTCCTAACCCTCCTAACCCGCCTGTCTCTACTACCCCTGCTGTCTCTCCTAACCCTCCTGTCTCTACTACCCCTCCTGTCTCTACTACCCCTCCTGTCTCTCCTAACCTTCCTGTCTCTCCTAACCCTCCTGTCTCTCCTAACCTTCCTGTCTCTCCTAACCCTCCTGTCTCTCCTAACCTTCCTGTCTCTCCTAACCCTCCTGTCTCTCCTAACTCTCCTGTCTCTCCTAACCCTTCTGTCTCTCCTAATCCTCCTGTCTCTCCTAACCCTCCTGTCTCTCCTAACCCTCCTACCCCTCCTGTCTCTCCTACCCCTCCTGTCTCTCCTAACCCTCATCTCCTGTCTCTCCTACCCCTCCTGTCTCTCCTAACCCTCATGTCCCTCCTTAACCCTCCTGTCTCTCCTACCCCTCCTGTCTCTCCTACCCCTCCTGTCTCTCCTACCCCTCCTGTCTCTCCTAACCTTCATGTATCTCCTAACCCTCCTACCCCTCCTGTCTCTCCTACCCCTCCTGTCTCTCCTAACCCTCATTTCCCTCCTTAACCCTCCTGTCTCTCCTACCCCTCCTGTCTCTACTACCCCTCCTGTCTCTCCTAACCTTCCTGTCTCTCCTAACCCTCCTGTCTCTCCTAACCCTCCTATCACCTAGAGACCCTGAACAGGCAGTTAAGGGCGGCAGGGTAGTCTAGTGGTTAGAGCGTTGGACTAGTAACTGGAAGGTTGCAAGTTCAAATCCCCGAGCTGACAAATCTGTCGTTCTGCCCCTGAACAGGCAGTTAACCCCTGTTAGCCCACTGTTCCTAGGCCCTCGTTGAAAATAAGAATTTGTTCTTAACTGACTTGCCTGGTTAAATAAAGGTAAAATAAAAATAAAAACCTACAGAGCAACATCAGAGGGCTCAAGCTCCAGGCCATAGAGACTCATTGCTGAAGGGCGTCGTTATTCTTCTGTCATATAGCCAGTCTCAGAGGTCGTTATACTTCTGTCATATAGCCAGTCTCAGAGGTCGTTATACTTCTGTCATATAGCCAGTCTCAGAGGTCGTTATACTTCTGTCATATAGCCAGTCTCAGGGGTCGTTATACTTCTGTCATATAGCCAGTCTCAGGGGTCGTTATACTTCTGTCATATAGCCAGTCTCAGAGGTCGTTATACTTCTGTCATATAGCCAGTCTCAGGGCTGTCATATAGCCAGTCTCAGGGGTCGTTATACTTCTGTCATATAGCCAGTCTCAGGGGTCATTATACTTCTGTCATATAGCCAGTCTCAGAGGTCGTTATACTTCTGTCATATAGCCAGTCTCAGGGGTCGTTATACTTCTGTCATATAGCCAGTCTCAGGGCTGTCATATAGCCAGTCTCAGGGGTCGTTATACTTCTGTCATATAGCCAGTCTCAGGGGTCGTTATACTTCTGTCATATAGCCAGTCTCAGAGGTCGTTATACTTCTGTCATATAGCCAGTCTCAGAGGTCGTTATACTTCTGTCATATAGCCAGTCTCAGGGGTCGTTATACTTCTGTCATATAGCCAGTCTCAGGGGTCGTTATACTTCTGTCATATAGCCAGTCTCAGAGGTCGTTATACTTCTGTCATATAGCCAGTCTCAGGGCTGTCATATAGCCAGTCTCAGGGGTCGTTATACTTCTGTCATATAGCCAGTCTCAGGGGTCGTTATACTTCTGTCATATAGCCAGTCTCAGAGGTCGTTATACTTCTGTCATATAGCCAGTCTCAGGGCTGTCATATAGCCAGTCTCAGGGGTCGTTATACTTCTGTCATATAGCCAGTCTCAGGGGTCATTATACTTCTGTCATATAGCCAGTCTCAGAGGTCGTTATACTTCTGTCATATAGCCAGTCTCAGGGGTCGTTATACTTCTGTCATATAGCCAGTCTCAGGGCTGTCATATAGCCAGTCTCAGGGGTCGTTATACTTCTGTCATATAGCCAGTCTCAGGGGTCGTTATACTTCTGTCATATAGCCAGTCTCAGAGGTCGTTATACTTCTGTCATATAGCCAGTCTCAGAGGTCGTTATACTTCTGTCATATAGCCAGTCTCAGAGGTCGTTATAC
This sequence comes from Oncorhynchus mykiss, assembly GCF_057628025.1. Lineage (NCBI taxonomy): Eukaryota > Metazoa > Chordata > Actinopteri > Salmoniformes > Salmonidae > Oncorhynchus > Oncorhynchus mykiss. The sequence continues at coordinate 467,815 of NW_028322105.1, forward strand.
TTCTGTCATATAGCCAGTCTCAGGGGTCGTTATACTTCTGTCATATAGCCAGTCTCAGGGGTCGTTATACTTCTGTCATATAGCCAGTCTCAGAGGTCGTTATACTTCTGTCATATAGCCAGTCTCAGGGCTGTCATATAGCCAGTCTCAGGGGTCGTTATTCTTCTGTCATATAGCCAGTCTCAGAGGTCGTTATACTTCTGTCATATAGCCAGTCTCAGAGGTCGTTATACTTCTGTCATATAGCCAGTCTCAGAGGTCGTTATACTTCTGTCATATAGCCAGTCTCAGGGGTCGTTATACTTCTGTCATATAGCCAGTCTCAGGGGTCGTTATACTTCTGTCATATAGCCAGTCTCAGAGGTCGTTATACTTCTGTCATATAGCCAGTCTCAGGGCTGTCATATAGCCAGTCTCAGGGGTCGTTATACTTCTGTCATATAGCCAGTCTCAGGGGTCATTATACTTCTGTCATATAGCCAGTCTCAGAGGTCGTTATACTTCTGTCATATAGCCAGTCTCAGGGGTCGTTATACTTCTGTCATATAGCCAGTCTCAGGGCTGTCATATAGCCAGTCTCAGGGGTCGTTATACTTCTGTCATATAGCCAGTCTCAGGGGTCGTTATACTTCTGTCATATAGCCAGTCTCAGAGGTCGTTATACTTCTGTCATATAGCCAGTCTCAGAGGTCGTTATACTTCTGTCATATAGCCAGTCTCAGAGGTCGTTATACTTCTGTCATATAGCCAGTCTCAGGGGTCGTTATACTTCTGTCATATAGCCAGTCTCAGGGGTCGTTATACTTCTGTCATATAGCCAGTCTCAGAGGTCGTTATACTTCTGTCATATAGCCAGTCTCAGGGCTGTCATATAGCCAGTCTCAGGGGTCGTTATACTTCTGTCATATAGCCAGTCTCAGGGGTCATTATACTTCTGTCATATAGCCAGTCTCAGGGGTCGTTATACTTCTGTCATATAGCCAGTCTCATGACTCGTTATACTTCTGTCATATAGCCAGTCTCAGAGGTCGTTATACTTCTGTCATATAGCCAGTCTCAGGGGTCGTTATACTTCTGTCATATAGCCAGTCTCAGGGGTCGTTATACTTCTGTCATATAGCCAGTCTCAGGGGTCGTTATACTTCTGTCATATAGCCAGTCTCAGGGGTCGTTATACTTCTGTCATATAGCCAGTCTCAGGGGTCGTTATACTTCTGTCATATAGCCAGTCTCAGGGGTCGTTATACTTCTGTCATATAGCCAGTCTCAGGGGTCGTTATACTTCTGTCATATAGCCAGTCTCAGGACTGTCATATAGCCAGTCTCAGGACTGTCTGATCTGTCTGTATGACAGAGGTCAACCTGACTGATCTGATCTGTCTGTATGACAGAGGTCAAACTGTCTGATATGTCTGTAAGACAGAGGTCAACCTGTCTGATCTGATCTGTCTGTATGACAGATGTCAACCTGACTGACTATGTCTGTATGACATAGGTCAACCTCTCAAATTGGTCTACAAGGGTAGACCAGCTATAGTTAATAATGACTTCTCTATAGTCAGGTCCTGTAGTTAATAATGACTTCTCTATAGTCCTGTAGTTAATAATGACTTCTCTATAGTCCTGTAGTTAATAATGACTTCTCTATAGTCAGGTCCTGTAGTTAATAATGACTTATCTATAGTCAGGTAGTTAATAATGACTTCTCTATAGTCAGGTCCTGTAGTTAATAATGACTTCTCTATAGTCAGGTCCTGTAGTTAATAATGACTTCTCTATAGTCAGGTCCTGTAGTTAATAATGACTTCTCTATAGTCAGGTCCTGGTCTACTACCAACCTCTCTGATCTAGTCCTGACTGTGGAAGAAGGAGAACGTCTCAGACTAGGCTAAGAGTTGACAGGACAGGGCTAACACAATTCTCCAAAGAAGCACACAGGTTCAGTATAGGAGTAAACTGTTGTACAGAACAACACAGGTTCAGTATAGGAGTAAACCGTTGTACATAACAACACAGGTTCAGTATAGGAGTAAAATGTTGTACAGAACAACACAGGTTCAGTATAGGAGTAAACTGCTGTACAGAACAACACAGGTTCAGTATAGGAGTAAACTGCTGTACAGAACAACACAGGTTCAGTATAGGAGTAAACTGCTGTACAGAACAACACAGGTTCAGTATAGGAGTAAACTGCTGTACATAACAACACAGGTTCAGTATAGGAGTAAACTGCTGTACAGAACAACACATCTTATGGTACTCTTCCATAGCAGGATGCCAGGATTGTCAGTTTGGATTCATTATGTGTCTGAAAAAGTGAATCCCATAAGAGTAGAGAGCTCAGTTCCGGTTGAATAACTAACACAGGGCCACAGGCCCCTTCGTCTCCCATCATTCCTCTGGAGTGGCGTGATAAGCACTCCTCTCTCTCTCTCTCTCTCTCTCACTGAGGAGGATTTGGTTATTTTAGGTTGCGGCATTGCGTTCCAGCGCCTCCTCCACTTTCCCCTTCCTGTCCTCTCCGTGATCTTGTTATTAATTTTAATCCACTTCCTCTCACTCACTCGTCTCCTCCGGATCAAATCATTTCAAACTTCACAGCCAGCGAGCTGCTGACTTAACAGGCTCTCACTCGCCACAAAGCACGGGATACAGCTTATCTGATGGCTTCAATATGCACCACATGTGGAGGTTATACCTAGTATGCACGTGAATAGGGTGCGAGTGTCATGTTTTAGCTGTTAAATGTGCTGAAAAGGGAATACAATTGAAACCTGAACCTTTCAAAATGGTACCAGAGAGAAGATTGGAGGTCCACACATCAGAGGATGTTGACTTGAATGGGAACATCTGTTGTTTTAAATGACACTGTCAGTCCTCCCATAGAAAAACCTATTGTACCTCATAGAAATTCAGATACTAGAATAGACATGACCTTTTCAGTTGACATTTGACAGTGGGTGGACAGGCAGGTCATCTGTGTTGGTATTAATTAGAATGTAAAACATGTTAATTAAATGTAAATGTCAGTGGTGTACCAACTAGTGGCCTGAAGGGATAGACCCATTCTATGAGTTATATTTCTACGGTTGAAATGAGCCCTCCTCCCTGTATTCAAGAGCATGTTGTGTCTCAACCGATCGTGGGCACGACACAAAAACATCAGTCAAATATCATCTTAGCTACAACATATGCGAACATGACAAAAATAATTTAAAAAAATTACATAATTTATGTTTTTAGACATTTGAGGTTAAAGGTTTAAAAATTAAAATGTGTATACTTTTCTTTAAAGGTATAATTAAATATTTTAACAACACTGATTGTTAGCTTTTAAATGATATCAAACTCAACCGTTTATCTGTGACAGTGATGGTATCAAACTCAACCGTTTATCTGTGACAGTGATGGTATCAAACTCAACCGTTTATCTGTGACAGAGATGATATCAAACTCAACCGTTTATCTGTGACAGTGATGGTATCAAACTCAACCGTTTATCTGTGACAGTGATGGTATCAAACTCAACCGTTTATCTGTGACAGAGATGATATCAAACTCAACCGTTTATCTGTGACAGTGATGGTATCAAACTCAACCGTTTATCTGTGACAGTGATGGTATCAAACTCAACCGTTTATCTGTGACAGAGATGATATCAAACTCAACCGTTTATCTGTGACAGCGATGGTATCAAACTCAACCGTTTATCTGTGACAGCGATGGTATCAAACTCAACAGTTTACCGGTGACAGTGATGGTATCAAACTCAACCGTTTATCTGTGACAGTGATGGTATCAAACTCAACAGTTTATCTGTGACAGTGATGGTATCAAACTCAACCGTTTACCGGTGACAGTGATGGTATCAAACTCAACCGTTTATCTGTGCCAGCGATGGTATCAAACTCAACAGTTTACCGGTGACAGTGATGGTATCAAACTCAACCGTTTATCTGTGCCAACGATGATATCAAACTCAACAGTTTATCTGTGACAGCGATGATATTAAACTCAACAGTTTATCTGTGACAATGATGATATCAAACTCAACAGTTTATCTGTGACTAAAACATACTGTATATATTGACAAGAAAGCCACCCAGAACTAAAACATATATATTGACAAGAAAACCACCCAGAACTAAAACATACTGTATATATTGACAAGAAAGCCAGCCACATCCACAGTACTACCAGAGTGACAAGACAACCAACTCCATACATTATTCAACTACAGAACAGCTATAGTGACCTATACAGGTTAGCTGTTCATGGTTTGTATGTTTGGTCACAATATTGTTTTGGACTGAATTAACATTAAATTAAAAAGGAAAAGTAGATATTTGACAACGGGCTGACAAAGCTGAACTCTATCGTAAGTCGAGCATGTTACTCAATGCATCGTCAATGAGAGCTGATGCAAGATTTAATCAAAACTGCATTAGTGGCTTGGAAATAAAAATGACTTTCAAAATGAGGCAAATAATTAGTAGGAAAACCTTTTGTCGTCACTTTGATGTCACCAGATTTATTATAGATGCAGTATAAAGTTAGCTAATTAGCTAAAATTGAGGGGAGGCCACCGGATTTTAGCTAGCTGACGCTAGCACTACTAGCTATTTTTGACGAACTTTGCAAGCTAATGACAACATTGCCACGTCTAAAGTAAATGTGACGACATAA
>NW_028322105.1:477500-482500 GCF_057628025.1 Oncorhynchus mykiss
CAGTTTATATCACACTGACTGCTAACCCAGGCTAGTAACAGAGAATAACAGAGATAATATCACTGACTCCTAATCCAGACTAGTAACAGAGAATAACAGAGATAATATCACTGACTCCTAACCTGGGCTAGTAACAGAGAATAACAGAGATAATATCACTGACTCCTAACCTGGGCTAGTAACAGAGAATAACAGAGATAATATCACTGACTCCTAACCTGGGCTAGTAACAGAGAATAACAGAGATAATATCACTGACTCCTAACCTGGGCTAGTAACAGAGAATAACAGAGATAATATCACTGACTCCTAACCTGGGCTAGTAACAGAGAATAACAGAGATAATACCACTGACTCCTAACCTGGGCTAATAACAGAGAATAACAGAGATAATACCACTGACTCCTAACCCAGGCCAGTAACAGAGAATAACAGAGATAATACCACTGACTCCTAACCCGGGCTAATAACAGAGAATAACAGAGATAATATCATACCACTGACTCCTAACCCGGGCTAATAACAGAGAATAACAGAGATAATACCACTGACTCCTAACCCGGGCTAATAACAGAGAATAACAGAGATAATATCATACCACTGACTCCTAACCCGGGCTAATAACAGAGAATAACAGAGATAATACCACTGACTCCTAACCCAGGCCAGTAACAGAGAATAACAGAGATAATACCACTGACTCCTAACCCAGGCCAGTAACAGAGAATAACAGAGATAATACCACTGACTCCTAACCTGGGCTAATAACAGAGAATAACAGAGATAATACCACTGACTCCTAACCCGGGCTAATAACAGAGAATAACAGAGATAATATCACTGACTCCTAACCCGGGCTAATAACAGAGAATAACAGAGATAATACCATATCATTAACTTCTAACACAGGCTAGTAACAGAGAATTGTAGTTACATTGTACTGTCGCGATGGGTTACCATTTAAGAAAGACATGGGGGTACAGTAGTGACAGGCAGCAATGAGATGAACAGGTAGTACCTCTCCTTCATATATTTACCCAATGAGATGAACAGGTAGTACCTCTCCTTCATATATTTACCCAATGAGATGAACAGGTAGTACCTCTCCTTCATATATTTACCCAATGAGATGAACAGGTAGTACCTTTCCTTCATATATTTACCAGGTAGTACCTCTCCTTTATATATTTACCAGGTAGTACCTCTCCTTCATATATTTACCAGGTAGTACCTCTCCTTCATATATTTACCAGGTAGTACCTCTCCTTCATATATTTACCAGGTAGTACCTCTCCTTTATATATTTACCCAATGAGATGAACAGGTAGTACCTCTCCTTCATATATTTACCAGGTAGTACCTCTCCTTCATATATTTACCCAATGAGATGAACAGGTAGTACCTCTCCTTCATATGTTTACCCAATGAGATGAACAGGTAGTACCTCTCCTTCATATATTTACCCAATGAGATGAACAGGTAGTACCTCTCCTTCATATATTTACCCAATGAGATGAACAGGTAGTACCTCTCCTTCATATATTTACCCAATGAGATGAACAGGTAGTACCTCTCCTTCATATATTTACCCAATGAGATGAACAGGTAGTACCTCTCCTTCATATATTTACCCAATGAGATGAACAGGTAGTACCTCTCCTTCATATGTTTACCCAATGAGATGAACAGGTAGTACCTCTCCTTCATATATTTACCCAATGAGATGAACAGGTAGTACCTCTCCTTCATATATTTACCCAATGAGATGAACAGGTAGTACCTCTCCTTCATATATTTACCCAATGAGATGAACAGGTAGTACCTCTCCTTCATATATTTACCCAATGAGATGAACAGGTAGTACCTCTCCTTCATATATTTACCCAATGAGATGAACAGGTAGTACCTCTCCTTCATATATTTACCAGGTAGTACCTCTCCTTCATATATTTACCCAATGAGATGAACAGGTAGTACCTCTCCTTCATATGTTTACCCAATGAGATGAACAGGTAGTACCTCTCCTTCATACATTTACCCAATGAGATGAACAGGTAGTACCTCTCCTTCATATATTTACCCAATGAGATGAACAGGTAGTACCTCTCCTTCATATGTTTACCCAATGAGATGAACAGGTAGTACCTCTCCTTCATATATTTACCCAATGAGATGAACAGGTAGTACCTCTCCTTCATATATTTACCCAATGAGATGAACAGGTAGTACCTCTCCTTCATATGTTTACCCAATGAGATGAACAGGTAGTACCTCTCCTTCATATATTTACCCAATGAGATGAACAGGTAGTACCTCTCCTTCATATATTTACCCAATGAGATGAACAGGTAGTACCTCTCCTTCATATATTTACCCAATGAGATGAACAGGTAGTACCTCTCCTTCATATATTTACCCAATGAGATGAACAGGTAGTACCTCTCCTTCATATATTTACCCAATGAGATGAACAGGTAGTACCTCTCCTTTATATATTTACCAGGTAGTACCTCTCCTTCATATATTTACCAGGTAGTACCTCTCCTTCATATATTTACCCAATGAGATGAACAGGTAGTACCTCTCCTTCATATATTTACCAGGTAGTACCTCTCCTTTATATATTTACCAGGTAGTACCTCTCCTTTATATATTTACCCAATGAGATGAACAGGTAGTACCTCTCCTTCATATATTTACCAGGTAGTACCTCTCCTTTATATATTTACCAGGTAGTACCTCTTCTTCATATATTTACCCAATGAGATGAACAGGTAGTACCTCTCCTTTATATATTTACCAGGTAGTACCTCTCCTTCATATATTTACCAGGTAGTACCTCTCCTTCATATATTTACCAGGTAGTACCTCTCCTTCATATATTTACCAGGTAGTACCTCTCCTTCATATATTTACCAGGTAGTACCTCTCCTTCATATATTTACCAGGTAGTACCTCTCCTTTATATATTTACCCAATGAGATGAACAGGTAGTACCTCTCCTTTATATATTTACCAGGTAGTACCTCTCCTTCATATATTTACCAGGTAGTACCTCTCCTTCATATATTTACCAGGTAGTACCTCTCCTTTATATATTTACCCAATGAGATGAACAGGTAGTACCTCTCCTTCATATATTTACCCAATGAGATGAACAGGTAGTACCTCTCCTTCATATGTTTACCCAATGAGATGAACAGGTAGTACCTCTCCTTCATATATTTACCAGGTAGTACCTCTCCTTCATATATTTACCAGGTAGTACCTCTTCTTCATATATTTACCAGGTAGTACCTCTCCTTCATATATTTACCAGGTAGTACCTCTCCTTCATATATTTACCCAATGAGATGAACAGGTAGTACCTCTCCTTCATATATTTACCAGGTAGTACCTCTCCTTTATATATTTACCAGGTAGTACCTCTCCTTCATATATTTACCAGGTAGTACCTCTCCTTCATATATTTACCAGGTAGTACCTCTCCTTTATATATTTACCCAATGAGATGAACAGGTAGTACCTCTCCTTCATATATTTACCCAATGAGATGAACAGGTAGTACCTCTCCTTCATATGTTTACCCAATGAGATGAACAGGTAGTACCTCTCCTTCATATATTTACCAGGTAGTACCTCTCCTTCATATATTTACCAGGTAGTACCTCTTCTTCATATATTTACCAGGTAGTACCTCTCCTTCATATATTTACCAGGTAGTACCTCTCCTTCATATATTTACCAGGTAGTACCTCTCCTTCATATATTTACCAGGTAGTACCTCTCCTTCATATATTTACCAGGTAGTACCTCTTCTTCATATATTTACCAGGTAGTACCTCTCCTTTATATATTTACCAGGTAGTACCTCTCCTTCATATATTTACCAGGTAGTACCTCTCCTTTATATATTTACCAGGTAGTACCTCTCCTTCATATATTTACCAGGTAGTACCTCTCCTTTATATATTTACCAGGTAGTACCTCTCCTTTATATATTTACCCAATGAGATGAACAGGTAGTACCTCTCTTTGATATAAACTGGACAAAAATATGAACACAACATGTAAAGTTTTTGTCCCACGTTCCATGAACTGGCATAAAAAACTGTATTTCTGTCTGTAATAAAACCCTTTTGTAGGGAAAAACTGATTCTGATTGGCTGGGCCTGGTTCCACAGTGGGTGGGCCTGGCTCCCCAGTGGGTGGGCCTGGCTCCCCAGTGGGTGGGCCTGGCTCCCCAGTGGGTGGGCCTGGTTAAACAGTGGGTGGGCCTGGTTCCACAGTGGGTGGGCCTGGTTCCACAGTGGGTGGGCCTGGTTCCACAGTGGGTGGGCCTGGTTCCCATGTGGCTGGGCCTGGTTCCCATGTGGCTGGGCCTGGTTCCACAGTGGGTGGGCCTGGTTCCACAGTGGGTGGGCCTGGTTCCACAGTGGCTGGGCCTGGTTCCACAGTGGGTGGGCCTGGCTCCCCAGTGGGTGGGCCTGGCTCCCCAGTGGGTGGGCCTGGTTCCACAGTGGGTGGGCCTGGCTCCACAGTGGCTGGGCCTGGCTCCCCAGTGGCTGGGCCTGGTTCCACAGTGGCTGGGCCCCTGCCCAGTCATGTGAAATGCATAGATTAAGGCCAAATTGAATTTATTTAATTTGACTGATTTCCTGTTATGAACTGTAACTCAGTTAATATTTTTATTCTGTATTTTTTTTTACCAGTAATGAGATAAAGGTGCATTCTAGCACATTCTAGCACTATAATACTGCATTTCCCCAATGCAACATAGACACAAATATTATCCTTCAAAAATGCACAACCACTAAAATATGCGTTACAAAACACCAAAGTGAATAATTTCTTCTGTGCTAAAATACTTACAACGCTGAATAGCTTCATACTGCATATCATTAGCATAGGAATGAGCATTTCAATGAGAGAGAGAGAGAGAGAGAGAGAGAGAGAGAGAGAGAGAGAGAGAGAAAGAGAGAGAGAAAGAAAGAGAGAGA